>NW_025765815.1:0-105248 GCF_003918875.1 Haliotis rubra | reverse complement strand
TGCACGCAGAGATGCCACGCATGCCATACAGGTGGCACTACTCCTGTTCAATAACAGCGATCACCTCCATTTCCACAGGTCGATGACCCCGGAATACAGGTGGCAACTCACAAGTGCTGTCCAACAACAGCGACTTCCACCCCACACACAGGTCGATGACCCCAACATAGTGGCACTCAATGTTGTCCAATAACAGCTGACTTCACCTCCATAACCACAGGTCGATGACCCTGCATACAGGTGGCACTGAATGTTGTCCAACAACAGCTGACTTCACCTCGATTACCACAGATCGATGACCCTGAATACAGGGTGACAATGAATGTTGTCCAATAACAGCTGACTTCCACCTCCATTACTACAGGTCGACGACCCTAAATATAGGTGGTACTCCAGTGTTGTCCAATAACAGTTGACTTCACTCCATTACCACAGGTCGATGACCCTAAATACAGGGGCACTCAGTGTTGTCCACAACAGCTGACTTCCACTCCATTACCAGACGGATGACCCCGAATACAGGGGTACCTAGTGTTGTCCAATAACAGCTGACTTCCACCTCCATTACTACGCGATCGATGACGCCCGAATACAGGGTGGCACTCAATGGTTCAATAACAGCTGGCTTCCACCTCCATGCACCACAGGATCGATAGACCCTTGAATACAGAGTGGCACTTTCAATGTTGTCCAATAACAGCTGACTTCCAATTCCATTACCACAGGTCGATATTCCCCTGGTACGAAAGTACAGGTGGCACTCTATTGTTGTCCAATAACAGCTGACTTCCCACCTTCCATTCTACTTGCAGATCAATGGGCCCTGCATACGGGTAGCGGTGGTACATCCAATAACGTATGTTCCACCCTCCATTTACCACAGGTCGATGACCCTAAATTACGGGTGGCACTCAGTGTTGTCCAATAACGGCTGGCTTTGCCTCCATTGCCACAGGTCGATGACCCTAAATAGGTGGCACTCAGTGTTGTCCAATAACAGTTGACTTCCACCTCCATTACCCACAGGTCGTTGTCCCTAAATGGGGCGCTCGGTGATTTGTCAGAACAGCTGACTTCCACCTCCATTACCACAGACGGATGGCCTGGTGCAGGGCACTCGTGTGTCCCTTCACCAGCTGACTTCCCTCATTACCCACAGATCGATGACCCTGAATATAGGTGGCACCCAATGTTGTCAGCAGCGGCTGACCCCGCCTCCATTACCACCACCAGATCGGTGATAGATACAGGTGGCAATGTTATTAATGGCAGCTAAAACTTGCCTCATTACGCAGGTCGATGACTCTGGATACAGGTGGCACTCAATGTTTGTCAACGGCGGCTTCCACACTCCATTGCAGATCGATGACCTTGAATACAGGTGGCACTCAATGTTGGCCAAATAACAGCTGACTTCCACCTCCATAACCACAGATCGATGACCCACAAATACAAGTGGCACTCAATGTTGTCCAATAACATTCGACTTCCACCTCCCATTACCACAGATCGATGACCTCCAATACAGGTGGCACTCAATGTTGTCCAATAACAGCTGACTTCCACCTCCATAACCACAGATCGATGACCCTAAATACAGGTGGCACTCAATGTTGTCCAATAACAGCTGACTTCCACCTCCATTACCACAGATCGATGACCCTGAATACAGGTGACAATGAATGTTGTCCAATAACAGCTGACTTCCACCCCTCCATTACCACAGATCGATGACCCTGCACGGGTGGCACTTTGAATATAGTCCAGCAGCAGCTGACCCACCTCCATTACCACAGATCAGTGACCCTGAATGCAGGTGACAATACGTTGTCCGTAACGGCTGACTTCCACCTCCGATTACCACAGATCGATGACCTAAATATAGGTGGCGCTCAGTGTTTGTCCAATAACAGCTGACTTCCACCTCCATTACCTGGAGTCGACGACCCTAAATATAGGTGGCACTCAGTGTTGTCCAATAACAGTTGACTTCCACCTCCATTACCACGGGTCGATGACCCTAAATGCAGGGGCGCTGGTGTTGTCCAATAACAGCTGACTTCCACCTCCATTACCACAGACGGATGGCCCTGAATACAGGGGGGCGCTCCAGTGTTGTCCAATAACAGCTGACTTCCACACACCTCCGTACCACAGATCGATGAGACTGAATACAGGTGATACCGAATGTTGTCCAATAACAGCTGACTTCCACCTCCATTACCACAGATCGATGACTTACAGATACAGGTGGCGCTCTAGTGTTGTCCAATAACAGCTGATTTCCACCTCCATTAAAACAAGGTCGATGACTCTGGAATATAGGTGGCACTCAATCTTTGTCCAATAACAGCTGACTTCCACCTCCATTACTACAGGTCAATGACCCTCAATATAGGTGGCACTCATGTTGTCCAATAACAGCTGACTTCCACCTCCATAACCACGGAGTCGATGACCCTAAATGCAGGTGGCACTCCAATGTTGTCCAATAACAGCCAGACTTCTTTCCTCCTCCATTACCACAGATCGATGATCTCTTGAATGCACAGGTGGCACTCAATGTTGTCCAATAACAGCTGACTTCCACCTCCATAACCACAGATCGATGACTCCTAAAATACAGGTGGCACTCAAGTGCTGTCCAATAACAGCTGACTTCCACCTCCAAGGCACCACAGATCTTGCGATGACCTTGAATACAGGTGGCACTCCAGTGTTGTCCAATAACAGCTGGCTTCCACCTCCATTACCACAGGTCGATGACCCTAGCAATACAGGTGGCACTCAGATGTTGTCCAATAACAGCTGACTTCCACCTCCATTACCACAGATCGATGACCCTAAATACAGGTGACACTGTGAATGTTGTCCAATAACGAAAGCTGACTTCCACCTCCATTACCACAGGTCGATGATTCCTAAATATAGAGTGGCACTCGAGTGTTGTCCAATAACAGCTGACTTCCACCTCCATTACCACAGGTCGATTGACCCTAAATACAGGTGGCACTCGAGTGTTGTCCAATAACAGCTGACTTCCACCTCCATTTACCACAGGTCGGATGACCCTGAAATATACGAAGAGTACTCAGTGTTATCCAGCCGCTTAGCTGACTTCCACCTCTCCATTACCACAGATCGATGACCCTGAATGGTGGCACTCCAATGCTGTCCAATAACAGCTGACTTCCACCTCCATTTACCACAGATCGATGACCCTGAATACAGGTGGCACTCAATGTTGTCAATAACAGCTGACTTGCACCTCCAATACCACAGGTCGATGACTCTGGATACAGGTGGCACTCAATGTTGTCCAATAACAGCTGACTTCCACCTCCATTACCGCAGATCGATGACTTCTGAAATATAGGTGGCACTCCAATGTTGTCCAATAACAGCTGACTTCCCGCCTCCATAACCACAGGTCGATGACCCTAAATACGGAATTGGCACTCAATGTTGTCCAATAACAGCTGGCTTCCACCTCCATTACCGCAGATCGATGACCTTGAATACGGGTGGCACTCAATGTTGGCCAAATAACAGCTGAGGCTTCCACCTCCATAACCACCGTCGATGACCCTAAATACAAGTGGCGCTCAATATTTGTCCAATAACGGCTGACTTCCACCTCCATTGCACCACAGATCGATGACCCTGAATACAGGTGGCCACTCAATGTTGTCAATAACGAAAAGCTGACACCCACTTCCATTTCACACGGAGTCCATGACCCTCAAGCATAGGTGGCACTGAATAGTTGTCCAACAACAGCTGAAAACTTCCACCTCCATAACCACAGATCGATGACCCTGAATGCATGTGACACTGAATGTTGTCCAATAACAGCTGACTTCCACTTACCGCAGATCGGTGGCCCTAGATACGGGTGGCACTCACTGTTGTCCAATAACAGCTGACTTCCACCTCCATTACCACAGATCGATGACCCTAAATACAAGGTGGCACCCAGTGTTTGTCCAATAACAGCTGACTTCCACCTCCATTACCACAGATCGATGATCCCTAGGAATACAGGTGGCACTCAATGTTGTCCAATAACAGCCTGACTTCCACCTCCATTACCACAGGTCGATGACCCTGAATATAGGTGGCACTCAGTGTTGTCCAATAACAGCTGACTTCCACCTCCATTACCACAGGAGGTCGATGACCTTAAATATAGGTGGCACTCAGATGTTGTCCAATAACAGCTGACTTCCACTTCCACCGATGACCATGAATGCACAGGTGGCACAGTTGTCCAATGACCCACTTCCAATATATGAGGTGGCACTCAGTGTTGTCCAATAACAGCTGACTTCCACCTCCATTACCACAGCCTCGATGACCCTAAATACAGGTGGCACTCCAGTGTTGTCCAATAACAGCTGACTTCCACCTCCATTACCACAGGTCGATGACCCTGCATACAGGTGGCACTCAGTGTTGTCCAATAACAGCTGACTTTCACCTCCATTACCACAGGACGATGACTCCTAAATATGGGTGGCACTGAATGTTGTCCAATAACAGCTGACTTCCACCTCCATTACCACAGATCGATGACCCTGAATACAGGTGGCACTCAATGTTGTCCAATAACAGCTGACTTCCACCTCCATTACCACAGGTCGATGACCCTAAATATAGGTGGCACTCAGTGTTGTCCAATAACAGCTGACTTCCACCTCCATTACCACAGACGTCGATGACCCTGAATCACAGGGGCACTCTTGCCTTTGTCCAATAACAGCTGACTTCCACCTCCATTACCACGAGGTCGATGACCCTAAATATAGGTTGCACTCAGTGTTGTCCAATAACAGCTGACTTCCACCTCCATTACCACAGACGGATGACCCTGAATACAGGTGGCACTCAGTGTTGTCCAATAACAGCTGACTTCCACCTCCATTACCACAGATCGATGACCCTAAATATAGGTGGCACTCAGTGTTGTCCAATAACAGCTGACTTCCACCTCGATTACCACAGATCGATGACCCTGCATACAGGTGGCACTTGGTGTTGTCTAATAACAGCTGACTTCCACCTCCATTACCACAGGTCGATGACCCTAAATATAGGTGGCACTCAATGTTGTCCAATAACAGTTGACTTCCACCTCCATTACCACAGATCGATGACCCTAAATACAGGTGGCACTCAGTGTTGTCTAATAACAGCTGACTTCCACCTCCATTACCACAGGTCGATGACCCTAAATATAGGTGGCACTCAATCTTGTCCAATAACAGCTGGACTTCCACCTCCACTTCCATGACCTCCATTACCAATAACAGCTGACTTCCACGGTCGATGACCCTGCATACAGGTGGCACTCAGTGTTGTCCAATAACAGCTGACTTCCACCTCCATTACCACAGATCGATGACCCTAAATACAGGTGGCACTCAGTGTTGTCCAATAACAGCTGACTTCCACCTCCATTACCACAGGTCGATGACCCTAAATATAGGTGGCACTCAGTGTTGTCCAATAACAGCTGACTTCCCACCTCCATTACCAACAGACGGATGACCCTAAATATAGGTGGCACTCAGTGTTGTCTAATAACAGCTGACTTCCACCTCCATTACCACAGGTCGATGACCCTAAATATAGGTGGCACTCAGTGTTGTCCAATAACAGCTGACTTCCACCTCCATTACCACAGCTCGATGACCCTAAATACAGGTGGCACTCAGTGTTGTCCAATAACAGCTGACTTCCACCTCCATTACCACAGGTCGATGACCCTGCATACAGGTGGCACTCAGTGTTGTCCAATAACAGCTGACTTCCACCTCCATTACCACAGGTCGATGACCCTGCATACAGGTGGCACTCAGTGTTGTCCAATAACAGCTGACTTTCACCTCCATTACCACAGGTCGATGACCCTAAATATGGGTGGCACTCAGTGTTGTCCAATAACAGCTGACTTCCACCTCCATTACCACAGGTCGACGACCCTAAATATAGGTGGCACTCAGTGTTGTCCAATAACAGTTGACTTCCACCTCCATTACCACAGGTCGATGACCCTAAATACAGGGGGCACTCAGTGTTGTCCAATAACAGCTGACTTCCACCTCCATTACCACAGGTCGATGACCCTAAATATAGGTGGCACTCAATCTTGTCCAATAACAGCTGACTTCCACCTCCATTACCACAGACGGATGACCCTGAATACAGGTGGCACTCAGTGTTGTCCAATAACAGCTGACTTCCACCTCCATTACCACAGATCGATGACCCTAAATACACTCAGTGTTGTCCAATAACAGCTGACTTCCACCTCGATTACACAGATCGATGACCCTGCATACAGGTGGCGCTTGGTGTTGTCCAATAACAGCTGACTTCCACCTCCATTACCACAGCTCGATGACCCTAAATACAGGTGGCACTCAATGTTGTCCAATAACAGTTGACTTCCCACCTCCATTACCACAGAATCGATGACCCTAAATACAGGTGGCACTCAGTGTTGTCTAATAACAGCTGACTTCACCTCCATTACCACAGGTCGATGACCCTAAATATAGGTGTGCACTCAATCTTGTCCAATAACAGCTGACTTCCACCTCCATTACTACAGGTCCATGACCCTCAATATAGGTGGCACTCCAGTGTTGTCCAATAACAGCTGACTTCCACCTCCATACCACATGTCGATGACCCCCTGCAATACAGGTGGACACTCCACTTCCGGTGGCAGTGGAGCGTTGTCAATAACAGCTGACTTCCACCTCCATTACACAGGTCGATGACCCTGCAAATACAGGTGGCACTCAGTGTTGTCCAATAACAGCTGACTTTCACCTCCATTACCACAGGTCGATGACCCTAAATACAAGGTGGCACTCAGTGTTGTCCAATAACAGCTGACTTCCACCTCCATTACCACAGGTCGACGACCCTAAATATAGGTGGCACTCCAGTGTTGTCCAATAACAGCTGACTTCCACCTCCATTACCACAGGTCGATGACCCACCTTGCATGCAGGGGGCACTCAGTGTTGTCCAATAACAGCTGACTTCCACCTCCATTACCACAGGTCGATGACCCTAAATATAGGTGGCACTCAGTGTTGTTGTCCACCTCCATTAACAGCTGACTTCCACACACAGCTGACTTCCCACACACAGGTCCAGGTGGCACTCAATTGTTGTCCAATAACAGCTGACTTCCACCTCCATTACCACAGGTCGATGACCCTGAATACAGGTGGCACTCAGTGTTGTCCAATAACAGCTGACTTCCACCTCCATTACCACAGATCGATGACCCTAAATACAGGTGGCACTCAGTGTTGTCCAATAACAGCTGACTTCCACCTCCATTACCACAGATCGATGACCCTAAATATAGGTGGCACTCAGTGTTGTCCAATAACAGCTGACTTCCACCTCGATTACCACAGATCGATGACCCTGCATACAGGTGGCACTTGGTGTTGTCCAATAACAGCTGACTTCCACCTCCATTACCACAGGTCGATGACCCTAAATACAGGTGGCACTCAATGTTGTCCAATAACAGTTGACTTCCACCTCCATTACCACAGATCGATGACCCTAAATACAGGTGGCACTCAGTGTTGTCTAATAACAGCTGACTTCCACCTCCATTACCACAGGTCGATGACCCTAAATATAGGTGGCACTCAATCTTGTCCAATAACAGCTGACTTCCACCTCCATTACTACAGGTCCATGACCCTCAATATAGGTGGCACTCAGTGTTGTCCAATAACAGCTGACTTCCACCTCCATACCACATGTCGATGACCCTGCATACAGGTGGCACTCAATGTTGTCCAATAACAGCTGACTTCTTCCTCCATTACCACAGATCGATGACCCTAAATACAGGTGGCACTCAGTGTTGTCCAATAACAGCTGACTTCCACCTCCATTACCACAGGTCGATGACCCTAAATACAGGTGGCACTCAGTGTTGTCCAATAACAGCTGACTTCCACCTCCATTACAACAGATCGATCACCCTGAATATAGGTGGCACTCAGTGTTGTCTAATAACAGCTGACTTCCACCTCCATTACCACAGACGGATGACCCTAAATACAGGGGGCACTCAGTGTTGTCCAATAACAGCTGACTTCCACCTCCATTACCACAGCTCGATGACCCTGAATACAGGTGCCACTCAGTGTTGTCCAATAACAGCTGACTTCCACCTCCATTACCACAGGTCGATGACGCTAAATACAGGTGGCACTCAGTGTTGTCCAATAACAGCTGACTTCCACCTCCATTACCACAGGTCGATGACCCTAAATATAGGTGGCACTCAGTGTTGTCCAATAACAGCTGACTTCCACCTGACGCTGCATACAGGTGGCACTCAGTGTTGTCCAATAACAGCTGACTTCCACCTCCATTACCACAGGTCGATGACCCTAAATATAGGTGGCACTCAGTGTTGTCCAATAACAGCTGACTTCCACCTCCATTACCACAGGTCGACGACCCTAAATATAGGTGGCACTCAGTGTTGTCCAATAACAGTTGACTTCCACCTCCATTACCACAGGTCGATGACCCTAAATACAGGGGGCACTCAGTGTTGTCCAATAACAGCTGACTTCCACCTCCATTACCACAGACGGATGACCCTGAATACAGGGGGCACTCAGTGTTGTCCAATAACAGCTGACTTCCACCTCCATTACCACAGATCGATGACCCTGAATACAGGTGGCACCCAATGTTGTCCAATAACAGCTGACTTTCACCTCCATTACCACAGGTCGATGACTCTGGATACAGGTGGCACTCAATGTTGTCCAATAACAGCTGACTTCCACCTCCATTACCGCAGATCAATGACCCTGAATACAGGTGGCACTCAATGTTGTCCAATAACAGCTGACTTCCACCTCCATAACCACAGGTCGATGACCCTAAATACAGGTGGCACTCAATGTTGTCCAATAACAGCTGACTTCCACCTCCATTACCGCAGATCGATGACCTTGAATACAGGTGGCACTCAATGTTGTCCAATAACAGCTGACTTCCACCTCCATAACCACAGATCGATGACCCTAAATACAAGTGGCACTCAATGTTGTCCAATAACAGCTGACTTCCACCTCCATTACCACAGATCGATGACCCTGAATACAGGTGGCACTCAATGTTGTCCAATAACAGCTGACTTCCACCTCCATAACCACAGGTCGATGACCCTGCATACAGGTGGCACTCAATGTTGTCCAATAACAGCTGACTTCCACCTCCATAACCACAGGTCGATGACCCTGCATACAGGTGGCACTGAATGTTGTCCAACAACAGCTGACTTCCACCTCCATTACCACAGATCGATGACCCTGAATACAGGTGACAATGAATGTTGTCCAATAACAGCTGACTTCCACCTCCATTACCACAGGTCGATGACCCTAAATACAGGTGGCACTCAATGCTGTCCAATAACAGCTGACTTCCACCTCCATTACCACAGGTCGATGACCTTAAATATAGGAGGTACTCAATGTTGTCCAATAACAGCTGACTTCCACCTCCATTACCACAGATCGATGACCCTGAATACAGGTGGCACTGAATGTTGTCCAATAACAGCTGACTTCCACCTCCATTACCACAGATCGATGACCCTGAATACAGGTGGCACTGAATGTTGTCCAATAACAGCTGACTTCCACTTCCAATACCACAGGTCGATAACCTGAATATAGGTGGCACTGAATGTTGTCCAATAACAGCTGACTTCCACCTCCATTACCACAGATCGATGACCCTGAATACAGGTGGCACTCAGTGTTGTCCAATAACAGCTGACTTCCACCTCAAATACCACAGGTCGATAACCCTGAAGATAGGTGGCACAAAATTTTGTCCAATAACAGCTGACTTCCATCATTACAAGGATTACATCCTCACAGTCACTCACAAAAGTGCGTACTAAGTATGCTTGACATATGTTGCTCCCGTGTGGACGTTACAAACCAGCTCCACATTGACAGCCAATTTCATCCACTGGGCTTCGACACCGCCACAAACAAATTATGGTGCAAAGATAACCCAGAAGCATAGCTGCATAACACAGTTTAGTCCAGCTGTACAACATAGTTTAATAAAGCTGCACAACACACTTTAATATAGCTGCTTAACACAATCTTATCTAGTTGTATAACACAGTAAGCTTCATGGGGAGACACGCATGGGATGCAAGGGTCCTGATCTGGTCCAGAACCCCCTTTGCCAGACACGCGTGGGGTACAGGGGACCAGTTATGACCTGGAATCCCCCATGGGTGTACCGAAGACCTGATCTGGTCCAGAATACCGACGGAGAGATAAGCCTTAGGCATTGAAGGTGTGTTTTGACACAGAATCCGCACGGAGAGATAAGCCTGAGGCATTGAAGATGTGTTTTGACACAGAATCCCGACGGAGAGATAAGCCTGAGGCATTGAAGATGTGTTTTGACACAGAATCCCCACGGAGAGATAAGCCTGAGGCATTGAAGATGTGTTTTGACACAGAATCCCGACGGAGAGATAAGCCTGAGGCATTGAAGATGTGTTTTGACACAGAATCCCTACCGAGAGACAAGCCTGAGGCATTGAAGATGTGTTTTGACACAGAATCCTTAAAGAGATAAGCATGGATATTGAATACCTGTTCTAATGCAGAAAACTTAAAGAGAGATATGTGTGAGATATTGAATACCTGTTCCAATGCAGAAGCCTTAAAGAGAGATAAGTGTGACATATTGAAGATGTATTCTAATGCAGAAACCTTAGAGAGATAAGTGTGAGATTTTGAAGATGTGATCTAATGCAGAAGCCTTAAAGAGAGATATGTGTGACATATTGAAGATGTGATCTAATGCAGAAGCCTTAAAGAGAGATATGTGTGAGATATTGAAGATGTGATCCAATGCAGAAGCCTTAAAGAGAGATATGTGTGAGATATTGAAGATGTGATCCAATGCAGAAGCCTTAAAGAGAGATAAGTGTGACATATTGAAGATGTGATCCAACGCAGAAGCCTTAAAGAGAGATAAGTGTGACATATTGAAGATGTGATCCAATGCAGAAACCTTAAAGAGAGATAAGTGTGAGATATTGAAGATGTGATCCAATGCAGAAACCTTAAAGAGAGATAAGTGTGACATATTGAAGATGTGATCCAATGCAGAAACCTTAAAGAGAGATAAGTGTGACATATTGAAGATGTGATCCAACGCAGAAACCTTAAAGAGAGATAAGTGTGAGATATTGAAGATGTGATCTAATGCAGAAGCCATAAAAAGAGATAAGTGTGAGATATTGAAGATGTGATCTAATGCAGAAGCCTTAAAGAGAGATAAGGGTGACATATTGAAGATGTGATCCAGCGCAGAAGCCTTAAAGAGAGATATGTGTGAGATATGGAAGATGTGATCCAATGCAGAAGCCTTAAAGAGAGATAAGTGT
Organism: Haliotis rubra; assembly: GCF_003918875.1. NCBI lineage: Eukaryota > Metazoa > Mollusca > Gastropoda > Lepetellida > Haliotidae > Haliotis > Haliotis rubra. Next base: position 93,757 of record NW_025765815.1, on the reverse strand, counting down.
GAGATATTGAAGATGTGTTCTAATGCAGAAGCCTTAAAGAGAGATAAGTGTGAGATATTGAAGATGTGATCTAATGCAGAAGCCTTAAAGAGAGATATGTGTGAGATATTGAAGATGTGTTCTAATGCAGAAGCCTTAAAGAGAGATAAGTGTGAGATATTGAAGATGTGTTCTAATGCAGAAGCCTTAAAGAGAGATAAGTGTGAGATATTGAAGATGTGTTCTAATGCAGAAGCCTTAAAGAGAGATATGTGTGAGATATTGAAGATGTGATCTAATGCAGAAGCCTTAGAGAGATATGTATGACATATTGAAGATGTTATCTAATGCAGAAGCCTTAAAGAGAGATATGTGTGAGATATTGAAGATGTGATCTAATGCAGAAGCCTTAAAGAGAGATATGTGTGACATATTGAAGATGTGATCTAATGCAGAAGCCTTAAAGAGAGATAAGTGTGAGATATTGAAGATGTGATCAATGCAGAAGCCTTAAAGAGATATGTGTGAGATATTGAAGATGTGATCCAATGCAGAAGCCTTCAAGAGAGATAAGTGTGACATATTGAAGATGTGATCCAACGCAGAAACCTTAAAGAGAGATAAGTGTGAGATATTGAAGATGTGATCCAATGCAGAAACCTTAAAGAGAGATAAGTGTGACATATTGAAGATGTGATCCAATGCAGAAGCCTTAAAGAGAGATAAGTGTGAGATATTGAAGATGTGATCCAATGCAGAAGCCTTAAAGAGAGATAAGTGTGACATATTGAAGATGTGATCCAACGCAGAAGCCTTAAAGAGAGATAAGTGTGAGATATTGAAGATGTGATCCAATGCAGAAGCCTTAAAGAGAGAGATAAGTGTGACATATTGAAGATGTGATCCAACGCAGAAACCTTTAAAGAGAGATAAGTATTGTGACATATTGAAGATGTGATCCAATGCAGAAGCCTTAAAGAGAGATAAGTGTGAGATATTGAAGATGTGATCCAATGCAGAAACCTTAAAGAGAGATAAGTGTGACATATTGAAGATGTGATCCAATGCAGAAGCCTTAAAGAGAGATAAGTGTGAGACTGACTGACTGAGTTTAGTTTTACGCCGCTTTTAGTAATATTCCAGCAATATCAGGGCGGGGGACACCAGAAATGGGCTTAACAGATAAGTGTGAGATATTGAAGATGTGATGCAATGCAGAAGCCTTAAAGAGAGATAAGTGTGACATATTGAAGATGTGATCCAATGCAGAAACCTTAAAGAGAGATAATGGTGAGATATTGAAGATGTGATCAATGCAGAAACCTTAAAGAGAGATAAGTGTGACATATTGAAGATGTGTTCCAATGCAGAAGCCTTAAAGAGAGATAAGTGTGAGATATTGAAGATGTGATCCAATGCAGAAACCTTAAAGAGAGATAAGTGTGAGATATTGAAGATGTGATCCAATGCAGAAACCTTAAAGAGAGATAAGTGTGACATATTGAAGATGTGATCCAATGCAGAAACCTTAAAGAGAGATAAGTGTGAGATATTGAAGATGTGATCCAATGCAGAAACCTTAAAGAGAGATAAGTGTGACATATTGAAGATGTGATCCAATGCAGAAACCTTAAAGAGAGATAAGTGTGACATATTGAAGATGTGATCCAACGCAGAAACCTTAAAGAGAGATAAGTGTGAGATATTGAAGATGTGATCTAATGCAGAAGCCATAAAAAGAGATAAGTGTGAGATATTGAAGATGTGATCTAATGCAGAAGCCTTAAAGAGAGATAAGGGTGACATATTGAAGATGTGATCCAACGCAGAAGCCTTAAAGAGATATATGTGAGATATGGAAGATGTGATCCAATGCAGAAGCCTTAAAGAGAGATAAGTGTGAGATATTGAAGATGTGTTCTAATGCAGAAGCCTTAAAGAGAGATAAGTGTGAGATATTGAAGATGTGATCTAATGCAGAAGCCTTAAAGAGAGATATGTGTGAGATATTGAAGATGTGTTCTAATGCAGAAGCCTTAAAGAGAGATAAGTGTGAGATATTGAAGATGTGTTCTAATGCAGAAGCCTTAAAGAGAGATAAGTGTGAGATATTGAAGATGTGTTCTAATGCAGAAGCCTTAAAGAGAGATATGTGTGAGATATTGAAGATGTGATCTAATGCAGAAGCCTTAGAGAGATATGTATGACATATTGAAGATGTTATCTAATGCAGAAGCCTTAAAGAGAGATATGTGTGAGATATTGAAGATGTGATCTAATGCAGAAGCCTTAAAGAGAGATAAGGGTGACATATTGAAGATGTGTTCCAATGCAGAAGCCTTAAAGAGAGATATGTGTGAAATATTGAAGATGTGATCTAATGCAGAAGCCTTAAAGAGAGATAAGTGTGAGATATTGAAGATGTGATCCAATGCAGAAACCTTAAAGAGAGATAAGTGTGAGATATTGAAGATGTGATCAATGCAGAAACCTTAAAGAGAGATAAGTGTGACATATTGAAGATGTGTTCCAATGCAGAAGCCTTAAAGAGAGATAAGTGTGAGATATTGAAGATGTGATCCAATGCAGAAGCCTTAAAGAGAGATAAGTGTGACATATTGAAGATGTGATCCAACGCAGAAACCTTAAAGAGAGATAAGTGTGAGATATTGAAGATGTGATCTAATGCAGAAGCCTTAAAGAGAGATAAGTGTGAGATATTGAAGATGTGATCTAATGCAGAAGCCTTAAAGAGAGATAAGGGTGACATATTGAAGATGTGATCCAACGCAGAAGCCTTAAAGAGAGATATGTGTGAGATATGGAAGATGTGATCCAATGCAGAAGCCTTAAAGAGAGATAAGTGTGAGATATTGAAGATGTGTTCTAATGCAGAAGCCTTAAAGAGAGATAAGTGTGAGATATTGAAGATGTGATCTAATGCAGAAGCCTTAAAGAGAGATATGTGTGAGATATTGAAGATGTGCTCTAATGCAGAAGCCTTAAAGAGAGATAAGTGTGAGATATTGAAGATGTGTTCTAATGCAGAAGCCTTAAAGAGAGATAAGTGTGAGATATTGAAGATGTGTTCTAATGCAGAAGCCTTAAAGAGAGATATGTATGACATATTGAAGATGTGATCTAATGCAGAAGCCTTAGAGAGATATGTATGACATATTGAAGATGTTATCTAATGCAGAAGCCTTAAAGAGAGATAAGTGTGAGATATTGAAGATGTGATCCAATGCAGAAGCCTTAAAGAGAGATAAGTGTGAGATATTGAAGATGTGTTCTAATGCAGAAGCCTTAAAGAGAGATATGTGTGACATATTGAAGATGTGATCTAATGCAGAAGCCTTAGAGAGATATGTATGACATATTGAAGATGTTATCTAATGCAGAAGCCTTAAAGAGAGATATGTGTGACATATTGAAGATGTGATCTAATGCAGAAGCCTTAAAGAGAGATATGTGTGACATATTGAAGATGTGATCTAATGCAGAAGCCTTAAAGAGAGATAAGTGTGAGATATTGAAGATGTGATCCAATGCAGAAGCCTTAAAGAGAGATACGTGTGAGATATTGAAGATGTGATCCAATGCAGAAGCCTTCAAGAGAGATAAGTGTGACATATTGAAGATGTGATCCAACGCAGAAACCTTAAAGAGAGATAAGTGTGAGATATTGAAGATGTGATCCAATGCAGAAACCTTAAAGAAAGATAAGTGTGACATATTGAAGATGTGATCCAATGCAGAAGCCTTAAAGAGAGATAAGTGTGAGATATTGAAGATGTGATCCAATGCAGAAGCCTTAAAGAGAGATAAGGGTGACATATTGAAGATGTGATCCAACGCAGAAGCCTTAAAGAGAGATAAGTGTGAGATATTGAAGATGTGTTCTAATGCAGAAGCCTTAAAGAGAGATAAGTGTGAGATATTGAAGATGTGATCTAATGCAGAAGCCTTAAAGAGAGATATGTGTGAGATATTGAAGATGTGTTCTAATGCAGAAGCCTTAAAGAGAGATAAGTGTGAGATATTGAAGATGTGTTCTAATGCAGAAGCCTTAAAGAGAGATAAGTGTGAGATATTGAAGATGTGTTCTAATGCAGAAGCCTTAAAGAGAGATATGTGTGAGATATTGAAGATGTGATCTAATGCAGAAGCCTTAGAGAGATATGTATGACATATTGAAGATGTTATCTAATGCAGAAGCCTTAAAGAGAGATATGTGTGACATATTGAAGATGTGATCTAATGCAGAAGCCTTAAAGAGAGATAAGTGTGAGATATTGAAGATGTGATCCAATGCAGAAGCCTTAAAGAGAGATATGTGTGAGATATTGAAGATGTGATCCAATGCAGAAGCCTTCAAGAGAGATAAGTGTGACATATTGAAGATGTGATCCAACGCAGAAACCTTAAAGAGAGATAAGTGTGAGATATTGAAGATGTGATCCAATGCAGAAACCTTAAAGAGAGAGATAAGTGTGACATATTGAAGATGTGATCCAATGCAGAAGCCTTAAAGAGAGATAAGTGTGAGATATTGAAGATGTGATCCAATGCAGAAGCCTTAAAGAGAGATAAGGATGACATATTGAAGATGTGATCCAACGCAGAAGCCTTAAAGAGAGATAAGTGTGAGATATTGAAGATGTGATCCAATGCAGAAGCCTTAAAGAGAGATAAGTGTGACATATTGAAGATGTGATCCAACGCAGAAACCTTAAAGAGAGATAAGTGTGAGATATTGAAGATGTGATCCAATGCAGAAACCTTAAAGAGAGATATGTGTGAGATATTGAAGATGTGATCCAATGCAGAAGCCTTAAAGAGAGATATGTGTGAGATATTGAAGATGTGATCCAATGCAGAAGCCTTAAAGAGAGATATGTGTGAGATATTGAAGATGTGATCCAATGCAGAAGCCTTAAAGAGAGATAAGTGTGAGATATTGAAGATGTGATCCAATGCAGAAACCTTAAAGAGAGATAAGTGTGAGATATTGAAGATGTGATCCAATGCAGAAGCCTTAAAGAGAGATAAGTGTGAGACTGACTGACTGAGTTTAGTTTTACACCGCTTTTAGCAATATTCCAGCAATATCACGGCGGTGGACACCAGAAATGGGCTTAACAGATAAGTGTGAGATATTGAAGATGTGATGCAATGCAGAAGCCTTAAAGAGAGATAAGTGTGACATATTGAAGATGTGATCCAACGCAGAAGCCTTAAAGAGAGATAAGTGTGAGATATTGAAGATGTGATCCAATGCAGAAGCCTTAAAATTTTTGAGAGATAAGTGTGACATATTGAAGATGTGATCCAACGCAGAAACCTTAAAGAGAGATAAGTGTGAGATATTGAAGATGTGATCCAATGCACAAACCTTAAAGAGAGATAAATGTGAGATATTGAAGATGTGATCCAATGCAGAAGCCTTAAAGAGAGATGTGTGTGAGATATTGAAGATGTGATCCAATGCAGAAGCCTTAAAGAGAGATATGTGTGAGATATTGAAGATGTGATCTAATGCAGAAGCCTTAAAGAGAGATAAGTGTGAGATATTGAAGATGTGATCCAATGCAGAAACCTTAAAGAGAGATAAGTGTGACATATTGAAGATGTGATCCAATGCAGAAGCCTTAAAGAGAGATAAGTGTGAGACTGACTGACTGAGTTTAGTTTTACGCCGCTTTTAGTAATATTCCAGCAATATCAGGGCGGGGGACACCAGAAATGGGCTTAACAGATAAGTGTGAGATATTGAAGATGTGATGCAATGCAGAAGCCTTAAAGAGAGATAAGTGTGACATATTGAAGATGTGATCCAACGCAGAAGCCTTAAAGAGAGATAAGTGTGAGATATTGAAGATGTGATCCAATGCAGAAGCCTTAAAGAGAGATAAGTGTGACATATTGAAGATGTGATCCAACGCAGAAACCTTAAAGAGAGATAAGTGTGAGATATTGAAGATGTGATCCAATGCACAAACCTTAAAGAGAGATATGTGTGAGATATTGAAGATGTGGATCCAATGCAGAAGCCTTAAAAGAGAGATATGTGAGATATTGAAGATGTGATCCAATGCAGAAACCTTAAAGAGAGATAAGTGTGAGATATTGAAGATGTGATCCAATGCAGAAACCTTAAAGAGAGATAAGTGTGACATTGAAGATGTGTTCCAATGCAGAAGCCTTAAAGAGAGATAAGTGTGAGATATTGAAGATGTGATCCAATGCAGAAGCCTTAAAGAGAGATATGAGTGACATATTGAAGATGTGATCTAATGCAGAAGCCTTAAAGAGAGATAAGTGTGAGATATTGAAGATGTGATCCAATGCAGAAGCCTTCAAGAGAGATAAGTGTGAGGAATATTATTGTCGGAGGTTTGTTTCATGTTTCAATATGGATCAGGAATAGGGTTAGAGTGAGTGAGTGAGAGAGTGAGTGAGTCAGTCAGTCAGCCAGCGAGGGAGCACTGACTGACTGACTGACTGAGTTTAGTTTTACGCCGCTTTTAGCAATATTCCAGCAATATCACGGCGGGTGACACCAGAAATGGGCTTAACACATTGTGCCCATGTGGGGAATCGAACCCGGGCCTTCGGCGTGACGAGCCAACGCTTTAACCACTAGGCTACCCCACCGCCCCCAGCGAGGGAGCAAGCAAGTTTAGTTTTACGCCGCACTCAGCGTTATTCCAGCTATTACGGTAGCGGTCTGTAAATAATCTCACATCGATCTACGCAATTGGGATAAGATGACATGTGTCAACCATGGGTGGATAGGGTTAGAGCAAAACAAACTTACATTTTGAGAGTATTATTTTATTGTCTCTCTGATCTAGTATGTTTCTAAGATAATAAAGACATTTCACCATTTCACTGTTCAAGTTGAAGTACTACATGATCAGTTCACCTCGTGTCAATCCCAGGTAATATCAATGACGAAACTTCCGATGGCCAACATCTTATGTAGTTCCAGCACCTGTGTACATCATATTCTCGGTCATTTTACTTCTGAGGTATTAGAAACATCACAACCATTGTCTGATTGTTTGTTTCTCATGGCTGAACACATTATGTCTGTAACTTGAGGCAGTTAGTTTCTGTATGCTCTGCTGCTGAGTGGAGGCCTCCCACAGGCTTCGTGGTTGAGACCAAACTCATGGCTGATGCTCACAAGCAATATGCTAGACTACAACAAAATGGAAAAAACCAACATATTTTGCCCTTTGCACAAAAATGCCCACAAAAAGTAAGTTTAGATACAAAACAAATATAGGGTAACTGTTTTCTGCAGTCTAAGTAAACTTAGGCTCAGTATTATTCGCTACACTGCTATACTGAGTCTAACAAACCCAAGTGGAAGGTAGCGCCTGCTAACCTTTGAGCGACCCATGATCATTCAAATCAAATGTGAGATGGACGAATGGATTTAACCAATCAGACAACGGATACTGTTTATGGTTTTGGCGGGACTTACAAAATTCCCTGTCACTGACACTGATCTCTCAAAAACGAAAATCCATATAACACAGGCATTTCACCTGCAGTATGTACGCTTAGGGCTTTGTGATGACATGGTTACCATTAGCTAATATTTCCGCATGCTGACATCCTTCAATATTGACCAAAACAACTGTTTACTCACTGTTGTGGGGGTGCTCCATGTGCATCACTCGGAAGCGATCGTACGGAAAATAGCATTCAGAATCGTTCGGGTACAAGCGCTTTCGAGGTAAAAGTTGTATGTGTGATTGTCAACTTTCGCGATTTGGTAAGCTGTGTTCTGATTGGTCAATTTAAAAGGTTAGCTGACGCGACCTTCTACTAGGGTTTCTTAGACTCAGTATAAGCAGTGTAACGAATAATACTGAGTCTAAGTTTACTTAGACTGCTGTTTTCTGTTAGAGAAGACTAGTCTCCAAGCAGTAGATAGCTAGTAGGATATAGGATAGAGTAGTGTACACCTCATCCAGGTAATGTAATCCTCATCCATCCTGTATATGTGAACTTCATCCCAATACCCTGAACCCATTCAAAGCCACAGCATCTCTAATCAAGACTTACAAGCGAGAGAGTGAGTGAGAAAGGTGGGTTTAATCCTGTTTTCAACACTATTCCAGTATATCACATCAGCTTGGCAGCTTGCTTCTAGGACGGAGAAGTGCGGAGAAGTGATGAGTTTGTGGGGCTTTGGGAATTCCCCACACTAGATGTGTCTTTCATCCAGCAGTACACATACACCCTGAAATATGGGATGAGCACCGCACTAGCAGCCCAGGTTGCATACTTTCTAAGGGAGCTGAGAAATGTACTCTTAAAACAAGTAGGGGAAACTGAAATTTCGATTTGGATAGGAAGTATAAGTATTAACAAATATTTCAAAGACAGACATCTTATGAATACACAACCATTTCTCTTTATTCACAATGCATGGGATGCACGTCCACAACGCAGTAGCCCCATACGCGTGCATGGGGTATCATTCTTGATTTTGACGGTTTTCAAGAAGGTTGATAACTCACTGTAGACCATTAATTTTAACAATCATCTTGCATCACACAGTTGTTAGTGTTCGTTTCTAGGGTTTTTTTGTTTGAGAAAGAAAATCGTACACATGCAAATTTCACGTCACACACCAATCATCTGCCAAGAGTGATTACTGTACAAACAACTATGGTCATAAGGAAGTGCAAGTGGTGATAACATTCACTATTATTATATCAACATTGATTGACTCCAATATATCTCCCATTTTTATCAGTTGTGAATTAAAAATGAAGTTCCCCTGCTCTTTTTTTTAAGAGTATACAATAGAATAGCACAATGATCCCTGCAGTAATAATGGAGTTAGCAATTTCAGCATGCATTAACGAATAGACTGTAGTGCATTACAAACATCCATTTTCTATTTTTCAGATGCAAATCAAATCTATGGTTACAAACAGGTACAGGGTATTATACCGGAGAATCCAGGATGGCAAAATGTGTAGGAATAAAGCTTCTTGTGTTCTTTACGAATACGTTAGCACATGTTACTTTTGTTCCACAGATATGCACATACATAAAGACAGGTTGGGCTATGACCAGTCCTGTAGATCAAGGTATCTATCATTGGTATAGTCATGTAATGAAGATACACACTATACAACAAGTTGTCAGGAAATCACTATTTGACCTATATACTGTAGGCCTGATACAGTTGTGGCTTACAGGAAACTACAACTACCAGAACAAATAAAGATTAAAACCAATTTCATGTATTAAGTGTATAACAATAGTTATAAAAAGACATCAAAATATCGATGTTTCAAACAAGTTGCAGTGAAAGACTTGGGACCTCGGGTCCAACCTCTGCTATACAGAGAACTATGTATCACGTTGAGTCATCGACTCACTGACATTTGCTTCTTATATCCCTGGAGTGAGTTGGTCTTAAAATCACCTTTAAACGTATTAAATATTGTTTAAATTGCATCAGCTTCGTTTGAACAGTTTCATGTGATTAGAATATCCCAAAATGATGCATGCTAAAGATGCACTGTACTTGGACTTATCAGCAAATCCCTGCACTGGTAAGGGACACCAACTCTGCCCGAAATATGATAACAATGGGGACTCTGGTGTCCTGACTATCAGACCATAATTTCAAACCTATCTTGAAGGTCTGAGATGTTAAACACACAACAATAACAAGAAGACAAAGTCATCAATATCCCCCGGCAATGGCAAAATACTCTTCATGATTATGTCTCCACACGAAGTTATGATTATGTCAAATATTTAGGTGTGTATATAGAAAGTGGAAGGGAGAGTATTGAAAGGTTTTAAAAGTTCAAAAGAGCACTACCACCAATTTCAGGCTAAGTCAAACTTGTTGCCACGGAAAAAGCCAAAAATATTTTATTCAGAATTCCAAAACTACCAAAAGGCACCAGTACACCACCAGATCTATCTATGTGCCAAGTTTGGTGAAGAAATAGTGAACGGTTTCAGAGTTCAGCTCCGAAAAAACACTACCACTAATTTCATTCTAAGTCAAACTTGTTGCCACGGAAAAGCCAAAAATATTTTATTCAGAATTCCAAAACTACCAAAAGGCACCAGTACACCACCAGATCTATCTATGTGCCAAGTTTGGTGAAGAAACATTGAACGGTTTTAGAGTTCTGCTCCGGAAAAGAGCACTACCACCAATTTCAGTCTAAGTCGAACTTGTTGCCATGGAAATGCCAAAAATATTTTATTCAGAATTCCAAAACTACCAAAAGGCACCAGTACACCGCCAGACCTATCTATGTGCCAAGTTTGGTGAAGAAATAGTGAACTGTTTTAGAATTCTGCTCCGGAAAAGAGCACTACCACCAATTTCAGGCTAAGTCAAACTTGTTGCCACGGAAAAGCCAAAAATATTTTATTCAGAATTCCAAAACTACCAAAAGGCACCAGTACACCACCAGATCTATCTATGTGCCAAGTTTGGTGAAGAAATAGTGAACGGTTTCAGAGTTCAGCCCGAAAAGAGCACTACCACTAATTTCAGTTCTAAGTCGAACTTGTTGCCATGGAAAAGCCAAAAATATTTTATTCAGAATTCCAAAACTACCAAAAGGCACCAGTACACCACCAGATCTATCTATGTGCCAAGTTTGGTGAAGAAACATTGAACGGTTTTAGAGTTCTGCTCCGGAAAAGAGCACTACCACCAATTTCAGTCTAAGTCGAACTTGTTGCCATGGAAATGCCAAAAATATTTTATTCAGAATTCCAAAACTACCAAAAGGCACCAGTACACCACCAGATCTATCTATGTGCCAAGTTTGGTGAAGAAATAGTGAACGGTTTTAGAATTCAGCTCCGGAAAAGAGCACTACCACCAATTTCAGGCTAAGTCAAAACTTGTTGCCACGGAAAAGCCAAAAATATTTTATTCAGAATTCCAAAACTACCAAAAGGCACCAGTACACCACCAGATCTATCTATGTGCCAAGTTTGGTGAAGAAATAGTGAACGGTTTCAGAGTTCAGCTCTGGAAAAGAGCACTACCACCAATTTCAGGCTAAGTCAAACTTGTTGCCACGGAAAAGCCAAAAATATTTTATTCAGAATTCCAAAACTACCAAAAGGCACCAGTACACCACCAGATCTATCTATGTGCCAAGTTTGGTGAAGAAATAGTGAACGGTTTCAGAGTTCAGCTCCGGAAAAGAGCACTACCACTAATTTCATTCTAAGTCGAACTTGTTGCCATGGAAAAGCCAAAAATATTTTATTCAGAATTCCAAAACTACCAAAAGGCACCAGTACACCACCAGATCTATCTATGTGCCAAGTTTGGTGAAGAAATAGTGAACGGTTTCAGAGTTCAGCTCCCGAAAAGAGCACTACCACTAATTTCATTCTAAGTCAAACTTGTTGCCATGGAAAAGCCAAAAATATTTTATTCAGAATTCCAAAACTACCAAAAGGCACCAGTACACCACCAGATCTATCTATGTGCCAAGTTTGGTGAAGAAATAGTGAACGGTTTTAGAGTTCAGCTCTCGAAAAGAGCACTACCACTAATTTCATTCTAAGTCGAACTTGTTGCCATGGAAAAGCCAAAAAATATTTTATTCAGAATTCTAAAAACTACCAAAAGGCACCAGTACACCACCAGATCTATCTATGTGCCAAGTTTGGTGAAGAAACATTGAACGGTTTTAGAGTTCTGTCTCGAAAAGAGCACTACCACCAATTTCAGTCTAAGTCAAACTTGTTGCCATGGAAATGCCAAAAATATTTTATTCAGAATTCCAAAACTACCAAAAGGCACCAGTACACCACCAGATCTATCTATGTGCCAAGTTTGGTGAAGAAATAGTGAACTGTTTTAGAGTTCTGCTCTGGAAAAGAGCACTACCACCAATTTCAGGCTAAGTCAAACTTGTTGCCACGGAAAAGCCAAAAATATTTTATTCAGAATTCCAAAACTACCAAAAGGCACCAGTACACCACCAGATCTATCTATGTGCCAAGTTTGGTGAAGAAATAGTGAACGGTTTTAGAGTTCAGCTCTGGAAAAGAGCACTACCACTAATTTCATTCTAAGTCGAACTTGTTGCCATGGAAAAGCCAAAAATATTTTATTCAGAATTCCAAAACTACCAAAAGGCACCAGTACACCACCAGATCTATCTATGTGCCAAGTTTGGTGAAGAAACATTGAACGGTTTTAGAGTTCTGTCTCGAAAAGAGCACTACCACCAATTTCAGTCTAAGTCGAACTTGTTGCCATGGAAATGCCAAAAATATTTTATTCAGAATTCCAAACTACCAAAAGGCACCAGTACACCGCCAGACCTATCTATGTGCCAAGTTTGGTGAAGAAATAGTGAACTGTTTTAGAGTTCTGCTCCGGAAAAGAGCACTACCACCAATTTCAGGCTAAGTCAAACTTGTTGCCACGGAAAAGCCAAAAAAATATTTTATTCAGAATTCCAAAACTACCAAAAGGCATCAGTACACCACCAGATCTATCTATGTGCCAAAGCTTGGTGAAGAAATATTGAACGGATTTAGAGTTCTGCTCGGAAAAGACAAAATGTGCATCTTTTCGGACGGACGGATCGGGGATAAAACAGTCGTCCTCCAAATGTCAGCATGATTGGTTCACTGAGAGGGCAGGCAGCTTTGTTTGGGTGGCTCTGTTACACCGACTAGAATCAGTAGGTCAGTAATAACTGAATGATAATACAGACACTATTAAGCAGTATACAACAATATCAGGTCTGACTTGATGACATACAGTTTCATCAACAAAGGCTTACATGTTATATTTGGGATTACACTTTCTCAGTAAAGCACCAGAATCTGTACTTTTCTAAGAAAGTGTAATCCCAAATATAACACGTTACATTTGACCACTTTCTAAATGGCAATGTGTATTCATAACAAAGGCTAACATACATGACTTCAACCAGACATTCAGAGCACCTTTAGAATTCAGCACTAAAACATCTCGAGAGGAAATCTCTGCTGTGGGGCACATGTCACTAGGAAAACCAATCAGTTTTTGTTAGAATTCAACAGACTGGAAATCGCCACCTTCGTATTGTTAAAAAACAAGTAATGCTTCCATAAAAACAAAATGCATCTATACAGCGGCTCCTGCCAGGGCATGTTGCTGCAGGCTGCAGGAAGTAAACTAAGATGAAGCTTCTCAACATCGCTGGCCTTATTCAGGCATCAGTGAGATGAAAGATCACTAAGAGAAGCATACATGCCTTTGATAAACTCAACAACCCTGTTGCTATGGGTGACATCAGAGGACAGATTTCTTTTGTCTTGCAATTGTCTTGCAATAAATATTGTGACATGTCTGTTAAAGGTCACTGTGCTGTTCTCTAAAGGCTGGTTTATACATTTAAAGTGTCAATCTAGAGTTACTTCTGTCTGCCAGCATGACCTGCAACTAAAGCACCTCCACCAGCCAGGATATTATGACAGGGCGTACTGGACAAGGCTAAATCTTCACAAGTCACACAAGCCCTGATTACCCAGAATCTTAGACAGACAGAAATATTTCACTATATGTCAATTATTTCTGGATCATAACATTGTCACAGACATGCTCCCCAAATGGTGCCCTATCAAACATACCAGTGCACTCTGACATGATATATAGAGAGGCATTTGTGCACACATGTACACACCAACTACAATAATTATAACAAGAGACAAGCAGTAACCATAGTAACATTATGAAAAGACTATTTAGGACGGACCAAATATAGTTCCATACACCAAGCACCTTAAGTACATCTTAAGTACATCTTCAGTGTTCAGGCCAAACAGTTGAATACACCCCTCATTAGGACGAGTGTGGTGTGTGTCACACAAACATGATAACAAGAGTCAAGTGTTTCTCAGGCAGGACAATGGGTTGGGAGTTGGTTTATTTTGGAATAATTAAGGAAAATATGAGATTGCTTCAATATGAAGAAAATACAGAACAAGGTCTTAGATTGTTTCACAGGTGGCAAGAAGAGCTTAAGCATTGATGATCACCTTGACCTGAGCAACATTTCACCATGTTTAGCCTCTAAGCTGGACTTACTATCAGTGTGGTGAGAATTTCATTCACTCATAAAATTATTCACTTAGCGCAGCAGAATATACCAATGGAGTTGGTGGAGGCTGCGTCTTAACTATATAAATGCTCTTTCATCAGAATGTAAACTGATCATCATGGGAAAGAGTTACAATATTTCTTGGTCTCCACAAGCTGGCTCCAGGACAAACAGTAATGGATGACTGGGATCTCAAACACAGGTTTGACAAAATTGTAACATGTGTTCGATAAAAGTGGACATTAATTTCAAGAAACTGATAAAGTGAGTGAGTGAGTGATTTTAGTTTTATGCCGCACTCTGTAAATATTCCAGCTATAGAAACTGATAAGGGATGGAAAGGCTAGCATGTTAGTGTTCTGATGGCCTGAACATGAACTGATACAGAGTTGTAACAAAAATAAATAAAAGCAGGACGACGCTGGTGATATTCAGTTCAGCTTTCACCAGCTACTGGCTGTGCTTCACTGGAGGCCAAGGTTTGACCTTGACCCTGAGGGTCATCTGTGGGTGAAGGGCTAGATTGTTCAGTGCTTGCAGTCTGTGCTTGCAAGCTGTACAGTTCTTGGATAAGTCTCTTGATGCCAACCATCCACTGGTTCACCTGAGGATGACAAGTACATGACACCAGTGTTACCTCACACACAATATTGCATCACTAATTCACAGATTCAATACAATCAACTACAGTGTAGTGTAGATGGCATAACTAACCCTTGTAGTGTAGATGGCATAATTAGCGCTTGTAGTGTAGATGGCATAACTAACCCTTGTAGTGTAGATGGCATAATTAGCGCTTTAGTGTAGATGGCATAACTAACCCTTGTAGTGTAGATGGCATAATTAGCGTTTGTAGTGTAGATGGCATAACTAACCCTTGTAGTGTAGATGGCATAATTAGCTTTTTGTAGAGTACAGCCAGTATGTACAGAGATGTCTGAAGTTTACACCACAGCTACTGGACAGATTTTTTAGTCATTTACATACTCAAAATGACAAGTCATACCAACAAGATACCTGAGTATGTCTGAGTTACTGAATCACCTGTCGTGTTTGATGTTTGATAACCATGCCTGGAACAATCAACAGCTGCTTCAAACACTGTAACCAAACACACTTACCTCATTTGTATAATCCACCATTAAAGACAAGTGGATGCTATTTGCAAGGTCAAGGTTGTTCTCTTTAGTGCTGAGGAGAGATTGAAATTAAAATTAACATGTGGACATGACAACTCCCCCAAAGCCAACTGGGGCAATGACAGTATTCATCTCCCCCTCTTTCTGCACTCAGTGTTAACTACTCAGGTTATCAGTACACAATACTGTAACTATCTCAAACACTGGGTAAAACACTGTAGATAACTTGATAATTCAGTACCACCATTAATATGGAAATACTGGTTCTAAACAAATCTGAAGCACACTATTGCCAGTGAACATTTAGAGTGTCTATACACAAGCACTATAGCAACTGTAGCATGTACAAGACGGGATGTGTGTTAATCATTTAAGGCTACGCAAAAAAAATATAATCACATAATGACAGTGGTAAATAATTGTGTATGGACCAGAACATCCAGTGACTGATCCTGTCAGCAACAATCCACACAATCAGGGTATGAACACATGCCATCAGCTACTCCATCCAGTAAGTTGTCTATAATGACCAACACGGGCGTCCTAAAGACTTGTACTGATTCCCCATCGAGGCTTAAGCAACAAGACGCTTACATGTCATATATTGTGGCTACCTTCAGCTTGAGCTGCCCAAGTCGCACTTTGACTGGTGGAGAGACTTGTCCCCCTGCCACATCTCCTGGAGCAGTGCTATCCTCCCAAGATCACATCCTCTGCAGCCCGACCCTGGGCGACCAGAATTAACACATTGAAAAATCAGCCCCAGTGTTCCTGGCAAACATTTTCAGGTAATACAGCCACCAACCTTCAACCTTTCACATTCCTTGCTTTCAGTCAGCAATGGTTATGCCATATGAATTAGCTTCAGACATTGAAAGAATCAAAAGGAATCCTATTGACAACGTCTAGTCTTCAGGGCTTAAATCCAGCTGTTCTTAAGTACTTTCTGGACACACAGTCTCAAACTGTCAGATGTGTCAAATAATACCCTCACAGTATTCCTCACTATTTCTTCTTCAAATCGGGTTGGCTAACTGACTCCTACACCACTGTACACCTAGGTTCAATATTTTGTTTTACACTGACATTGATTACAGCATATTCCTGTGAATACTGAGTTGTTCACACACTAACCTTTGAGTTGCCCACTGCATTTGTCCCTCACGGTCTTCAGAGCCTCCTGTATGTAGGTCAAGAGGTCGGCCTCATCCTCCATCTTCAGCCTTATGGTCACATCATCCAGCGCCTCCCTGTTCTCTGCCACTGGTCTGGCCACCCCAGGTGAGAGATCAACCCTGGAGACAGCTGAGACCCAGGCTCTGGGGGTGGGTATAAGAGTGGGGACCACCACAGGAAGAGGAGTGGGGGTACATGTGTTTACCGCAGGAGGTAATAGTTGTACATTTCCTAGCTTGGGAGGACCTTCAGCTGGATTCAGGATGCTGGCTGCAACATCAGCATTCATGACAGGTTAACAAAACTTAACATCTTTGACACATGGCACCATTTGCAGTGAAAATCTGGAGTGTGTTTCAAAACTCAATATCATATTATAACAAGTATATTTCTAACAAGTATTCTAACAGTGGACTATCATGATAATTCTTTTGAATTCAACAGTTAACAGTTGTGAATAAAACAAAAACACATTTATAGCATACCTACTTCTTTCAGTTTTTCTGAATGATGTATAAAAAGTTTTAAATAAAGGGAGACAATTTGAACTAGATGTCAAGTTGTCTCCCCTTCACTACTGTGCCCCCTCATACTGGTTCAGTCAGCTCCATGTCATTTGTCATCATTTTGTATTGATTACTAAACACAGTATCATCACCCTTTATGCTATAGCTCCACAGAACCAAACCATTACTCTAAACACATACAAACATATTAATGGAACATTGGCATTTCACTACTTTCTGATGTCAGCAACTATGATCACTGCGAGGTACATGCCTGGATTTATGAAGGTCTTTTTTCAACATTATCGCTCTCTTACCAGCCATACTAGTGCCATCACCAGCTGAAGGCGGAGTGTTGCCATGGGATACTTACTCTTTGTTGAGAGAGCAGAACGCCGAGGAGAGGCCTGGCTTTGAGCAGCAGCCCCATAGTCGAAGAGGGAGGGTCATTCCATCCCTCGGTCAGTGTTACCTGAAATAATAATACCATGACAGACAATGAACATTCATTGTTTTTCATGTTGCTGTTTCAAATTGCTTATTACTGCATAAAATTATGTTCTTCTTCTATATGGAATTTATCTGTATTTCATCAATCACAGAATGAACGTTTGCTTCACAATACTTATATCTGCTTTAGTCTCTGTTTGCCTATGCACATAAAAAATATTTCTCACAAATATAGTTTTTTCTTGTCACACACAAATCACTGTTACAGATTTCTTCTTACTATTCTTGGATAACTAATGTGTTTTGTACATCTGCAATGAAAAGACCCACGACATTTTGTTTACAAAATAAACAAACTAGAAGCTATAATCTACTTCCTTAATGAAAAGGTGATACAATGAGTTAAATTGGTTAAATTGGCATGTATTATACTGTATGTCGGAAGGAAAGGAGTCGAATGATAATTAAAAAGTCCACAATAAAGTGTTCCAACTAAACTGCACATCTTTTCGATTTGGATTTCTACCAAAGTGTCAATCATTTATTATTAGAAATGGTTCAGAGGTCATGTCTATCAAATCTGGTTCTTTGGCATCACAACCCTTTGTGGTAAAATTTGCAAAATCATATAGTGCATGGAATGCAAATGTCGATCACGAGTACGGCAAACGACAAGTTCGCCAACTCACCAGGCCTGGGAGCCGCCATGACAGTCACGTGACGTTCCAAGCCAATGATATTTTCCCCTAAATGGGGGGCACATGTAAGCTGTTACATCAATTGATCTCCACCCTTCTTAGACATATTTTGATTATTGATAGTTTATTTCATTAGCATTGAAATTTTAAATACAATCAACATAATATGCAATCTTGAAATAGACTCCAGTAGTCCATAGTAGTCGAAAATGTACACACATATTTTCCAAGGAATACTCAGTATATATATGTTATGTGAACGAACAGTTAATCCATATATCTAGAAAAGCGAACACATTGTCTTACATTACCATATCCAGAAAACTAATATTACTTATGTAGCCACACACATATTTTATGTATAAACCATTTTATCTATTGTGTTTTTGGTTTGTTTTTTTTGTTTTTTCTTCTTTGTTGCTTTTAAAAAAAAAAATTCTTTCTTTATTTTATTTTAATTTTGTTCTGATTTTATTTTTTTGTTAAGGCTTTTACAATGGTTACTTTGGTTAGAGTTTAACCTGCAAGGACCTTTTACGCCGCTTTTAGCAGCAATATTCTGCAAGCAATAGCACGGAGAAATGGGCGTTACACAATTACCCATGTGTGGAATCCAGACCCTGCATGGTCTTTTGTGAGACGAGTGGAAGCTTTTACCAATGGGCTACCTTATCGCAAGGGACCAACCATTTTATTTTCAGGGAGATAGCTAGAGAAAAACAAGTGCTTCCTTTGACTGATATTTGTGTAAGAGTCTTTGTGGTCTTATCTTGCAGTCACGTGTTCACGGAATACAGCTCAATATTTCTGTGCTTGTATAATGTTAGGAAAAAACCATAATGAGCTTTAGAAATAGCCTCAAATAAAAACTCCGCACACGTCAACTATGGCAACTTCTGGAATGAAGCACTAGTCTAGTGCAAAGGTTTCTTAATGTGTAAGGACGTATATCACGACATCGATCCTCAAGCATAAACAATATTATACAGATATTCATTTCTAACTTCTAGAGCAGGATATATAGGCGGACCAGCGAGGCTGCAAAGAAACAGTCGGCATATTCTACTGACTTTTCAAAACTTTCGATTTGATATGGTCTGGCAAAACGATAGTTCGAAACATTAAAAAACCAGGCCATTCTAGCCAAATGATTAATCCTATCCAAGATTCCCTCTCAATCCCGATTATCAGTAACCCATACTTGTCGTAAGAAGCGAATAACAGGTGATCGGATGAAAACGAAAACACCAGCCAATTTATCCTTAAATTAGTCCTATTCTATTAGATAAGCACGTCACATTAAAATGTTATTCGTGCCGTGTAGATACAGGAAGGAACCCCACCTATCTCACATTACAAGCACCAAATAACAGGCAAACTCCTTCTTACAACTTAGATAAGAACAGTTAACTAAACCCCAAATCAACCCCAAATAACTCCTTTAAACAAGTTACTTCCATCGATTTCAGCATGCCTTCCGCAAACCCCACTTGCACTCTCTTCCGCCAGCCAGTCCACGTTGTAATGCAAGGGTTCGACTCTAATGTGTGTTTCAGTGTGGTGCCCGCTCTCACAGGGAATTATGGGAGAAAATGGTTTCACGTTTTGCGTGTGTGTGTAGAAATAGCTGATCTAATGATGGATTTTCACACCCGTGAAGATCAGGGTTAGATTTGGCCTCAGCAGCCATGCTTGTACATAGTGAGGATCGGTGATCACTGCGGACTTGCTGACACATGTCATCGTGATCCCAATTGCGAAGATCGATGCTCATGATGTCAATCACTGAATTGTCTGGCCTAGACTGATCATTTACAGACCACCGTCATGAAGCTGCTGGAATACTGCCGAGTAAAAGTTAAATAACAAAGAAGCAAAACCCTTTATAGAAAGGGAGGCAACTCTCATGGATCTGGAGTTTGTTTCCCCTATTTATAACATAGATGTGGGAATCAGAAAAAGAAAAATCTCTTCTTGGATTTGAGGTAACTGTGCTTTGAGAAAGCCTCTCCACAGTGGTATTGTTCCAGGTTTAGTTTTACACACACAGCACCAACTGTATCGACTAATATACGCTCCGTCATTTCTTTAAGTTGCTGTGCGTTGTCGGAACCTCCAGGATTCGGCCTAATATCACTCAAGAAGGGACATGTAGCGCTGGTGCCACAGAACATGACCAACGACGAGGTGTTCTTGTCGATACAGTTGGTGCTGTGTGTGTAAACAAAAGCCACAGACAATACTACCTCGGAGAGGCTTCTCTCAAAACCATTAAAGTTACCCCAATCAGAAAAGATTTTCTTTTCTGACTTCCACATCTATGCATAAATAAGGGAAACAAACTCCAGATCCAGTGAGAGTTACCCCTTTCTATAAGGGCTCTTTGCTTTGTTATTTAACGCCACACCTCGGCAGTATTCCAGCTATATGACGGTGGTCTGTAAATGATCGAGTCTAGGCCAGACAATTCAGTGATTGACATCATGAGCATCGATCTTCGCAATTGGGATACGATGACATGTGTCAACCAAGTCCGCGAGCCTGATCACCCGATCCTCTTTTCACTATGTACAAGCATGGCTGCTGAAGACCAAATCTAACCCTGATCTTCACGGGTGTGTAAAGAAGATCCATCATTAGATCAGCTATTTCTACACACACACGCAAAACGTGAAACCATTTTCTCCCATAATTCCCTGTGAGAGCGGGCACCACACGGAAACACACATTAGAGTCAGACCCTTTACATTTACAACGTGGACTGGCGAGGAAGGGGTGCAAGTGGGGTTTTGCGAGCATGCTGGTATCGATGAGTAACTTGTTTAAGGATTATTTGGGTTGATTGGGTTTCTGGTTAACTGTTCTTATCTAAGTTGTGAAGGAGTTTGCCTGTTAGTGCTTGTAATGAGATAGGTGAGGTTCCTTCCTGTATCTACGGCACGAATAACATTTTAATGTGACGTGCTTATCTAATAGAATAGGACTAATTTAAGGATAAATTGATGGTGTTTCGCGTTTTCATCCGATCCTGTTATTCGCTTCTTACGACAAGTATGGGTTACTGATAATCGGGATTGAGAGGAATCTTGGATAGGATTAATCATTTGGCTAGAGTGGCCTGGTTTTTAATGTTTCGAACTATCCCGTTTTGCCAGACCATATCAAACGGTTTTGAAAAGTCCAGGAATATGCCGACTGTTTCTTTTGCAGCCTCGCTGGTCCGCCTATATATCCTGCTCTAGAAGTTAGAAATGAATATCTGTATAATATTGTTTATGTGGAGGATCGTGTCGTGATATACGTCCTTACACATTAAGAAACCTTTGCACTAGACTAGTGCTTCATTCCAGAAGTTGCAATAGTTGACGTGTGCGGAGTTTTTATTTTGACATATTTCTAAAAGCTCATTATGGTTTTCCCAACATTATACAAGCACAGAAATATTGAGCTGTATTCCTTGAACACGTGACTGCAAGATAAGACCACAAAGACTCTTACACAAATATCAGTCAAAGGAAGGCTTGTTTTTCTCAGCTATCTCCCTGAAAATAAAATGGCTGGTCCCTTGCGATAAGGTAGCCCATTGGTAAAAGCTTCCACTCGTCTCACAAAAGACCATGCAGGGTTCGATTCCACACATGGGTAATTGTGTAACGCCCATTTCTCCGTGCTATTGCTTGCAGAATATTGCTAAAAGCGGCGTAAAAAGGTCCCTTGCAGGTTAAACTCTAACCAAAGTAACTATTGTAAAAACCTTAACAAAAAAATAAAATCAAGAACAAAATTAAAATAAAATAAAGAAAGAATTTTTTTTTAAAAAAGCAACAAAGAAGAAAAAAAACAAAAAAACAAACAAAAAACACAATAGATAAAATGGTTTTATACATAAATATGTGTGTGGCTTTACATAAGTAATATTAGTTTTCTGGATATGGTAATGTAAGACAATGTGTTCGCTTTTCTAGATATATGGATTAACTGTTCGTTCACATAACATATATATACTGAGTATTCCTTGGAAAATATGTGTACATTTTCGACTACTATGGACTACTGGAGTCTATTTCAAGATTGCATATTATGTTGATTGTATTTAAAATTTCAATGCTAATGAAATAAACTATCAATAATCAAAATATGTCTAAGAAGGGTGGAGATCAATTGATGTAACAGCTTACATGTGCCCCCATTTGGGAAAATATCATTGGCTTGGAACGTCACGTGACTGTCATGGCGGCTCCCAGGCCTGGTGAGTTGGCGAACTTGTCGTTTGCCGTACTCGTGATCGACATTTGCATTCCATGCACTATATGATTTTGCAAATTTTACCACAAAGGGTTGTGATGCCAAAGAACCAGATTTGATAGACACATGACCTCTGAACCATTTCTAATAATAAAATGATTGACACTTTGGTAGAAATCCAAATCGAAAAGATGTGCAGTTTAGTTGAACACTTTATTGTGACTTTTAATTATCATTCGACTCCTTTCCTTCCGACATACAGTATAATACAAGCCAATTTAACCAATTTAACTCATTGTATCACCTTTCATTAAGGAAGTAGACATAGCTTCTAGTTTGTTTATTTGTAAACAAAATGTCGTGGGTCTTTTTCATTGCAGATGTACAAAACACATTAGTTATCCAAGAATAGTAAGAAGAAATCTGTAACAGTGATTTGTGTGACAAGAAAAACTATATTTGTGAGAAATATTTTATGTGCATAGGCAAACAGAGACTAAAGCAGATATAAAGTATTGTGAAGCAAACGTTCATTCTGTGATTGATGAAATACAGATAAATTCCATATAGAAAGAAGAACATAATTTTATGCAGTAATAAGCAATTTGAAACAGCAACATGAAAACAATGAATGTTCATTGTCTGTCATGGTATTGTATTTCAGGTAACACTGACCGAGGATGGAATGACCCTCCCCTCTTCGACTATGGGGCTGCTGCTCAAAGCCAGGCCTCTCCTCGACGCTCTGCTCTCAACAAGAGAGAAGCGTGATTCCATGGCAACACCGCCTTCAGCTGGTGATGGCACTAGTATGGCTGGTAAGAGACGATAATGTTGAAAAGACCTTCATAAATCCAGGCATGTACCTGCGAGTGATCATAGTTGCTGACATCAGAAAGTAGTGAAATGCCAATGTTCCATTAATATGTTTGTATGTGTTTAGAGTAAT
Organism: Haliotis rubra; assembly: GCF_003918875.1. Lineage (NCBI taxonomy): Eukaryota > Metazoa > Mollusca > Gastropoda > Lepetellida > Haliotidae > Haliotis > Haliotis rubra. Next base: position 70,489 of record NW_025765815.1, on the reverse strand, counting down.
GGTTTGGTTCTGTGGAGCTATAGCATAAGGGGTGATGATACTGTGTTTAGTAATCAATACAAAATGATGACAAATGACATACGACTGAACCAGTATGAGGGGGCATTGTAGGAAGGGGAGACAACTTGACATCTAGTTCAAATTGTCTCCCTTTATTTAAAAACTTTTTATACATCATTCAGAAAAACTGAAGAAGTAGGTATGCTATAAATGTGTTTTTGTTTTATTCACAACTGTTAACTGTTGAATTCAAAGAATTATCATGATAGTCCACTGTTAGAATACTTGTTAGAAATATACTTGTTATAATATGATATTGAGTTTGAAACACACTTCAGATTTTCACTGCAAATGGTGCCATGTGTCAAAGATGTTAAGTTTTGTTAACCTGTCATGAATGCTGATGTTGCAGCCAGCATCCTGAATCCAGCTGAAGGTCCTCCCAAGCTGTGGGAAATGTACAACTATTACCTCCTGCGGTAAACACATGTACCCCCACTCCTCTTCCTGTGGTGGTCCCCACTCTATACCCACCCCAGAGCCTGGTCTCAGCTGTCTTCCAGGGTTGATCTCTCACCCTGGGGTGGCCAGACCAGTGGCAGAGAACAGGGAGACGCTGGATGATGTGACCGCAAGGCTGAAGATGGAGGATGAGGCCCACCTCTTGACCTACATACAGGAGGCTCTGAAGACCGTGAGGGACAAATGCAGTGGGCAACTCAAGGTTAGTGTGTCAACAACTCAATATTCACAGGAATATGCTGTAATCAATGTCAGTGTAAAACAAAATATTGAACCTCGTGTGTACAGTGGTGTAGGAGTCAGTTAGCCAACCGATTTGAAGAAGAAATAGTGAGGAATACTGTGGGTATTATTTGACACATCTGACAGTTTGAGACTGTGTCCAGTACTTAAGAACAGCTGGATTTAAGCCCTGAAGACTAGACGTTGTGTCGATCTTTTGATTCTTTCAATGTCTGAAGCTAATTCATATGGCATAACCATTGCTGACTGAAAGCAAGGAATGTGAAAGGTTGAAGGTTGGTGGCTGTATTACCTGAAAATGTTTGCCAGGAACACTGGGGCTGATTTTTCAATGTGTTAATTCTTGTCGTCCAGGGTCGGGCTGCAGAGGATGTGATGCGGAGGATAGCACTGCTCCAGGAGATGTGGCAGGGGGGACAAGTCTCTCCACCAGTCAAAGTGCGACTTGGGCAGCTCGCTGAAGGTAGCCACAATAACTTGTTTGAGTGGCATTTTAGAAGTTGAGACGTACAATATATAACAAGTTTTATGGATAACAACTTCTTTATTTTCGTGAGTGCGACGTTTCGATACAGATTCTTGTACCGTTGTCAAGCAAGAGTGATACATGAAGTGTAGGAGCTGCATATATATACTGTATATAACAATGAAACAACATAATAGACAAAGGAAACAACATAATTGCCATGATTGGCTAAGCAGTAAGCTGATGAAGCCAGTAAGTACATAAAGGATAGTGAGTGGAAGCCAGAGATGTAGTCAACAGAACCATCGAAGCAACGCTTTCACCTCCTGCCAAAAGGTCTAAACCAGAATCAGCCCCCATCAAGATATCCATTCCCTACATTGGTAAACCATCACACCAAATCAGCCGACTCCTGAAACAACAGGCAGGAATAGACACTACCTTCTCAGCGTCCTCCAGCCTCAACAACCTCCTCCATGCCAACGGAAGAAAACAACCCAATCGGGCCAACAACAACAACCCGCAAAATAGACTGTGATTGTGGACAATGCTACATAGGTGAAACATCCCCACCCATCAACACCCGAAGTAAAGAACATCGACCTCTGTTGCTAATTCTCGGCTATCTCTGACCACATCAAAGCCAACCCCAATCATCAAATAGAGTGGTCCCGACATCACCATTCTCGCCAACAACCAAACGGATTCTCTACTAAACGAGTCACAGTAGCCATTCACATCAAACGCCACAAGCCTACCATCAACCGCAAGGACAAGGATACTTCATTCCATCTGCTTATGATCCACTCCTCCACCAGGCCCAGTCTATTGTATAAACATCGCGATCCATTGTATAAACATCTCATTGTAACTACATCTCTGGCTTCCACTCACTATCCTTTATGTACTTACTGGCTTCATCAGCTTACTGTTAGCCAATCATGGCAATTATGTTGTTTCCTTTGTCTATTATGTTGTTTCATTGTTATATACAGTATATATATGCAGCTCCTACACTTCATGTATAACTCTTGCTTGACAACGGTACAAGAATCTGTATCGAAACGTCGCACTCACGAAAATAAAGAAGTTGTTAGCCACAATATATGACATGTAGCGCCTTGTTGCTTAAGCCTCGATGGGGAATCCAGTACAAGTCTTTAGGACGCCGTGTTGGTCATTGTAGACAACTTACTGGATGGAGTAGCTGATGGCATGTGTTCATACCCTGATTGTGTGGATTGTTGCTGACAGGATCAGTCACTGGATGTTCTGGTCCATACACAATTATTTACCACTGTCATTATGTGATTATATTTTTTTTGCGTAGCCTTAAATGATTAACACACATCCCGTCTTGTACATGCTACAGTTGCTATAGTGCTTGTGTATAGACACTCTAAATGTTCACTGGCAATAGTGTGCTTCAGATTTGTTTAGAACCAGTATTTCCATATTAATGGTGGTACTGAATTATCAAGTTATCTACAGTGTTTTACCCAGTGTTTGAGATAGTTACAGTATTGTGTACTGATAACCTGAGTAGTTAACACTGAGTGCAGAAGAGAGGGGAGATGAATACTGTCATTGCCCCCAGTTGGCTTTGGGGGAGTTGTCATGTCCACATGTTAATTTTAATTTCAATCTCTCCTCAGCACTAAAAGAGAACAACCTTGACCTTGCAAATAGCATCCACTTGTCTTTAATGGTGGATTATACAAATGAGGTAAGTGTGTTTGGTTACAGTGTTTGAAGCAGCTGTTGATTGTTCCAGGCATGGTTATCAAACATCAAACACACGACAGGTGATTCAGTAACTCAGACATACTCAGGTATCTTGTTGGTATGACTTGTCATTTTTGAGTATGTAAATGACTAAAAATCTGTCCAGTAGCTGTGGTGTAAACTTCAGACATCTCTGTACATACTGGCTGTACTCTACAAAAGCTAATTATGCCATCTACACTACAAGGGTTAGTTATGCCATCTACACTACAAACGCTAATTATGCCATCTACACTACAAGGGTTAGTTATGCCATCTACACTACAAACGCTAATTATGCCATCTACACTACAAGGGTTAGTTATGCCATCTACACTACAAACGCTAATTATGCCATCTACACTACAAGGGTTAGTTATGCCATCTACACTACACTGTAGTTCGGTGTATTGAATCTGTGAATTAGTGATGCAATATTGTGTGTGAGGTAACACTGGTGTCATGTACTTGTCATCCTCAGGTGAACCAGTGGATGGTTGGCATCAAGAGACTTATCCAAGAACTGTACAGCTTGCAAGCACAGACTGCAAGCACTGAACAATCTAGCCCTTCACCCACAGATGACCCTCAGGGTCAAGGTCAAACCTTGGCCTCCAGTGAAGCACAGCCAGTAGCTGGTGAAAGCTGAACTGAATATCACCAGCGTCCGCCCTGCTTTTATTTATTTTGTTACAACTCTGTATCAGTTCATGTTCAGGCCATCAGAACACTAACATGCTAGCCTTTCCATCCCTTATCAGTTTCTATAGCTGGAATATTTACAGAGCGCATAAAACTAAAATCACTCACTCACTCACTTTATCAGTTTCTTGAAATTAATGTCCACTTTTATCGAACACATGTTACAATTTTGTCAAACCTGTGTTTGAGATCCCAGTCATCCATTACTGTTTGTCCTGGAGCCAGCTTGTGGAGACCAAGAAATATTGTAACTCTTTCCCATGATGATCAGTTTACATTCTGATGAAAGAGCATTTATATAGTTAAGACGCAGCCTCCACCAACTCCATTGGTATATTCTGCTGCGCTAAGTGAATAATTTTATGAGTGAATGAAATTCTCACCACACTGATAGTAAGTCCAGCTTAGAGGCTAAACATGGTGAAATGTTGCTCAGGTCAAGGTGATCATCAATGCTTAAGCTCTTCTTGCCACCTGTGAAACAATCTAAGACCTTGTTCTGTATTTTCTTCATATTGAAGCAATCTCATATTTTCCTTAATTATTCCAAAATAAACCAACTCCCAACCCATTGTCCTGCCTGAGAAACACTTGACTCTTGTTATCATGTTTGTGTGACTTTGTAAACACACCACACTCGTCCTAATGAGGGTGTATTCAACTGTTTGGCCTGAACACTGAAGATGTACTTAAGATGTACTTAAGGTGCTTGGTGTATGGAACTATATTTGGTCCGTCCTAACTAGTCTTTTCATAATGTTACTATGGTTACTGCTTGTCTCTTGTTATAATTATTGTAGTTGGTGTGTACATGTGTGAACAATGCCTCTCTATATCATGTCAGAGTGCACTGGTATGTTTGATAGGGCACCATTTGGGGAGCATGTCTGTGACAATGTTATGATCCAGAAATAATTGACATATAGTGAAATATTTCTGTCTGTCTAAGATTCTGGGTAATCAGGGCTTGTGTGACTTGTGAAGATTTAGCCTTGTCCAGTACGCCCTGTCATAATATCCTGGCTGGTGGAGGTGCTTTAGTTGCAGGTCATGCTGGCAGACAGAAGTAACTCTAGGTTGACACTTTAAATGTATAAACCAGCCTTTAGAGAACAGCACAGTGACCTTTAACAGACATGTCACAATACCCTATGAAGCCATTCATGAAAATTTATTGCAAGACAAAAACGGAGAAATCTGTCCTGTGATGTCACCCTAGCAACAGGGTTGTTGAGTTTATCAAAGGCATGTATGCTTCTCTTAGTGATCTTTCATCTCACTGATGCCTGAATAAGGCCAGCGATGTTGAGAAGCTTCATCTTAGTTTACTTCCTGCAGCCTGCAGCAACATGCCCTGGCAGGAGCCGCTGTATAGATGCATTTTGTTTTTATGGAAGCATTACTTGTTTTTTAACAATACGAAGGTGGCGATTTCCAGTCTGTTGAATTCTAACAAAAACTGATTGGTTTTCCTAGTGACATGTGCCCCACAGCACAGATTTCCTCTCGAGATGTTTTAGTGCTGAATTCTAAAGGTGCTCTGAATGTCTGGTTGAAGTCATGTATGTTAGCCTTTGTTATGAATACACATTGCCATTTAGAAAGTGGTCAATAGTTATTGCAGTTATATTTAGATTACACTTTCTTAGTAAAGTACAGATTCTGGTGCTTTACTGAGAAAGTGTAATCCCAAATATAACATGTAAGCCTTTGTTGATGAAACTGTATGTCATCAAGTCAGACCTGATATTGTTGTATACTGCTTAATAGTGTCTGTATTATCATTCAGTTATTACTGACCTACTGATTCTAGTCGGTGTAACAGAGCCACCCAAACAAAGCTGCCTGCCCTCTCAGTGAACCAATCATGCTGACATTTGGAGGACGACTGTTTTTATCCCCCCGTCCGTCCGTCCGTGCACATTTGTCTTTTCCGGAGCAGAACTCTAAATCCGTTCAATATTTCTTCACCAAGCTTGGCACATAGATAGATCTGCCTTTTGGTAGTTTTGGAATTCTGAATAAAATATTTTTGGCTTTTCCGTGGCAACAAGTTTGACTTAGCCTGAAATTGGTGGTAGTGCTCTTTTCCGGAGCAGAATTCTAAAACAGTTAACTATTTCTTCACCAAACTTGGCACATAGATAGATCTGGCGGTGTACTGGTGCCTTTTGGTAGTTTTGGAATTCTGAATAAAATATTTTTGGCATTTCCATGGCAACAAGTTCGACTTAGAATGAAATTAGTGGTAGTGCTCTTTTCCGGAGCTGAACTCTGAAACCGTTCACGATTTCTTCACCAAACTTGGCACATAGATAGATCTGGTGGTGTACTGGTGCCTTTTGGTAGTTTTGGAATTCTGAATAAAATATTTTTGGCTTTTCCGTGGCAACAAGTTTGACTTAGCCTGAAATTGGTGGTAGTGCTCTTTTCCAGAGCAGAACTTAAAAAACCTTTCAATACTCTCCTTCCACTTTTCTATATACACACCTAAATATTTGACATAATCATAACTCGTAGACATAATCATGAAGAGTATTTTGCCATTGCCGGGGATATTGATGACTTTGTCTTCTTGTTATTGTTGTGTGTTTAACATCTCCAGACCTTCAAGATAGGTTTGAAATTATGGTCTGATAGTCAGGACACCAGAGTCCCCATTGTTATCATATTTCCAGGCAGAGTTGTGTCCCTTACCAGTGCAGGATTTGCTGGTAAGTCAGTACAGTGCATCTTTGGCATGCATCACTTTGGGATATTCTAATCACATGAAACTGTTCAAACGAAGCGGTAATTTAAACAATATTTAATACGTTTACTGGGATTTTAAGACCAACTCACTCAGGGATATAAGAAGCAAATGTCATTGAGTCGATGACTCAACGTGATACATAGTTCTCTGTATAGCAGAGGTTGGAGCAGGTCCCAAGTCTTTCACTGCAACTTGTTTGAAACATCGATATTTTGATGTCTTTTATAACTATTGTTATACACTTAATACATGAAATTGGTTTTTAATCTTTATTTGTTCTGGTAGTTGTAGTTTCCTGTAAGCCACACCTGTATCAGGCCTACAGTATATAGGTCAAATAGTGATTTCCTGACAACTTGTTGTATAGTGTGTATCTTCATTACATGACTATACCAATGATAGATACCTTGATCTACAGGACTGGTCATAGCCCAACCTGTCTTTATGTATGTGCATATCTCTGGTACAAAAGTAACATGTGCTAACGTATTCGTAAAGAACACAAGAAGCTTTATTCCTACACATTTTGCCATCCTGGATTCTCCGGTATAATACCCTGTACCTGTTTGTAACCATAGATTTGATTTGCATCTGAAAAATAGAAAATGGATGTTTGTAATGCACTACAGTCTATTCGTTAATGCATGCTGAAATTGCTAACTCCATTATTACTGCAGGGATCATTGTGCTATTCTATTGTATACTCTTAAAAAAAAGAGCAGGGGAACTTCATTTTTAATTCACAACTGATAAAAATGGGAGATATATTGGAGTCAATCAATGTTGATATAATAATAATGAATGTTATCACCACTTGCACTTCCTTATGACCATAGTTGTTTGTACAGTAATCACTCTTGGCAGATGATTGGTGTGTGACGGAAATTTGCATGTGTACGATTTTTCTTTCTCTCAAACAAAAACCCTAGAAACTAACACTAACAACTGTGTGATGCAAGATGATTGTTAAAATTAATGGTCTACAGTGAGTTATCAACCTTCTTGAAAACCGGCCAAAATCAAGAATGATACCCCATGCACGCGTATGGGGCTACTGCGTTGTGGACGTGCATCCCATGCATTGTGTTTTGGGGTAGTGAATAAAGAGAAATGGTGGTGTATTCATAAGATGTCTGTCTTTGAAATATTTGTTAATACTTATACTTCCTATCCAAATCGAAATTTCAGTTTCCCCTACTTGTTTTAAGAGTACATTTCTCAGCTCCCTTAGAAAGTATGCAACCTGGGCTGCTAGTGCGGTGCTCATCCCATACTTCAGGGTGCATGTGTACTCTTGGATGAAAGACACATCTAGTGTGGGGAATTCCCAAAGCCCCACAAACTCATCACTTCTCCGCACTTCTCCGTCCTAGAAGCAAGCTGCCAAGCTGATGTGATATACTGGAATAGTGTTGAAAACAGGATTAAACCCACCTTTCTCACTCACTCTCTCACTTGTAAGTCTTGATTAGAGATGCTGTGGCTTTGAATGGGTTCAGGGTATTGGGATGAAGTTCACATATACAGGATGGATGAGGATTACATTACCTGGATGAGGTGTACACTACTCTATCCTATATCCTACTAGCTATCTACTGCTTGGAGACTAGTCTTCTCTAACAGAAAACACCAGTCTAAGTAAACTTAGACTCAGTATTATTCGTTACACTGCTTATACTGAGTCTAAGAAACCCTAGTAGAAGGTCGCGTCAGCTAACCTTTTAAATTGACCAATCAGAACACTGCTTACCAAATCGCGAAAGTTGACAATAACACATACAACTTTTACCTCGAAAGCGCTTGTACCCGAACGATTCTGAATGCTATTTTCCGTATGATCGCTTCCGAGTGATGCACATGGAGCACCCCCACAACAGTGAGTAAACAGTTCTTTTGGTCAATATTGAAGGATGTCAGCATGCGGAAATATTAGCTAATGGTAACCATGTCATCACAAAGCCCTAAGCGTACATACTGCAGGTGAAATGCCTGTGTTATATGTGGATTTTCGTTTTTTGAGAGATCAGTGTCAGTGACAGGGGAATTTTGTAAGTCCCGCCAAAACCATAAACAGTAGCCGTTGTCTGATTGGTTAAATCCATTCGTCCGTCTCACATTTGATTGGACGATCATAGGTCGCTCAAAGGTTAGCTGACGCTACCTTCCACTTGGGTTTGTTAGACTCAGTATAGCAGTGTAACGAATAATACTGAGCCTAAGTTTACTTAGACTGCAGAAAACAGTTACCCTATATTTGTTTTGTATCTAAACTTACTTTTTGTGGGCATTTTTGTGTAAAGGGCAAAATATGTTTGTTTTTTTCCATTTTGTTGTAGTCTAGCATATTGCTTGTGAGCATCAGCCATGAGTTTGGTCTCAACCACCGAAGCCTGTGGGAGGCCTCCACTCAGCAGCAGAGCATACAGAAACTAACTGCCTCAAGTTACAGACATAATGTGTTCAGCCATGAGAAACAAACAATCAGACAATGGTTGTGATGTTTCTAATACCTCAGAAGTAAAATGACCGAGAATATGATGTACACAGGTGCTGGAACTACATAAGATGTTGGCCATCGGAAGTTTCGTCATTGATATTACCTGGGATTGACACGAGGTGAACTGATCATGTAGTACTTCAACTTGAACAGTGAAATGGTGAAATGTCTTTATTATCTTAGAAACATACTAGATCAGAGAGACAATAAAATAATACTCTCAAAATGTAAGTTCGTTTTGCTCTAACCCTATCCACCCATGGTTGACACATGTCATCTTATCCCAATTGCGTAGATCGATGTGAGATTATTTACAGACCGCTACCGTAATAGCTGGAATAACGCTGAGTGCGGCGTAAAACTAAACTTGCTTGCTCCCTCGCTGGGGGCGGTGGGGTAGCTTAGTGGTTAAAGCGTTGGCTCGTCACGCCGAAGGCCCGGGTTCGATTCCCCACATGGGCACAATGTGTTAAGCCCATTTCTGGTGTTCCCCGCCGTGATATTGCTGGAATATTGCTAAAAGCGGCGTAAAACTAAACTCAGTCAGTCAGTGAGTCAGTGCTCCCTCGCTGGCTGACTGACTCACTCACTCACTCTCTCACTCACTCACTCTAACCCTATTCCTGATCCATATTGAAACATGAAACAAACCTCCGACAATAATATTCCTCGCACTTATCTCTCTTTTTTCTGCATTAGAACACATCTTCAATACCTCACACTTATCTCTCTTGAAGGCTTCTGCATTAGATCACATCTTCAATATGTCACACATATCTCTCTTTAAGGCTTCTGCATTGGATCACATCTTCAATATCTCACACTTATCTCTCTTTAAGGCTTCTGCATTGGATCACATCTTCAATATGTCACACTTCTCTCTCTTTAAGGCTTCTGCATTAGAACACATCTTCAATATCTCACACATATCTCTCTTTAAGGCTTCTGCATTGGATCACATCTTCAATATCTCACACATGTCTCTCTTTAAGGCTTCTGCATTAGATCACATCTTCAATATCTCACACATATCTCTCTTAAAGGCTTCTGCATTGGATCACATCTTCAATATCTCACACATATCTCTCTTTAAGGCTTCTGCATTGGATCACATCTTCAATATCTCACATTTATCTCTCTTTAAGGTTTCTGCATTGGATCACATCTTCAATATCTCACACTTATCTCTCTTTGAAGGTTTCTGCTTTGGATCACATCTTCAATATGTCACACTTATCTCTCTTTAAGGCTTCTGCATTGGATCACATCTTCAATATCTCACACATATCTCTCTTTAAGGCTTCTGCATTGGATCACATCTTCAATATCTCACACTTATCTCTCTTTGAGGCTTCTGCATTAGAACACATCTTCAATATCTCACACTTATCTCTCTTTAAGGCTTCTGCATTGGATCACATCTTCAATATGTCACACATATCTCTCTTTAAGGCTTCTGCATTGGATCACATCTTCAATATCTCACACTTATCTCTCTTTAAGGCTTCTGCATTGGATCACATCTTCAATATGTCACACATATCTCTCTTTAAGGCTTCTGCATTAGAACACATCTTCAATATCTCACACATATCTCTCTTGAAGGCTTCTGCATTGGATCACATCTTCAATATCTCACACATATCTCTCTTTAAGGCTTCTGCATTAGATCACATCTTCAATATCTCACACATATCTCTCTTAAAGGCTTCTGCATTGGATCACATCTTCAATATCTCACACATATCTCTCTTTAAGGCTTCTGCATTGGATCACATCTTCAATATCTCACATTTATCTCTCTTTAAGGTTTCTGCATTGGATCACATCTTCAATATCTCACACTTATCTCTCTTTAAGGTTTCTGCGTTGGATCACATCTTCAATATGTCACACTTATCTCTCTTTTAAGGCTTCTGCATTGGATCACATCTTCAATATCTCACACATATCTCTCTTTAAGGCTTCTGCATTGGATCACATCTTCAATATCTCACACTTATCTCTCTTTGAGGCTTCTGCATTAGAACACATCTTCAATATCTCACACTTATCTCTCTTTAAGGCTTCTGCATTGGATCACATCTTCAATATCTCACACTTATCTCTCTTTAAGGCTTCTGCATTGGATCACATCTTCAATATGTCACACTTATCTCTCTTTAAGGCTTCTGCGTTGGATCACATCTTCAATATGTCACCCTTATCTCTCTTTAAGGCTTCTGCATTGGATCACATCTTCAATATCACACACTTATCTCTCTTTAAGGCTTCTGCATTGGATCACATCTTCAATATGTCACACTTATCTCTCTTGAAGGTTTCTGCGTTGGATCACATCTTCAAAATGTCACACTTATCTCTCTTTAAGGCTTCTGCATTGGATCACATCTTCAATATCTCACACATATCTCTCTTTAAGGCTTCTGCATTGGATCACATCTTCAATATCTCACACTTATCTCTCTTTAAGGCTTCTGCATTAGATCACATCTTCAATATGTCGCACATATCTCTCTTTAAGGCTTCTGCATTAGATCACATCTTCAATATGTCACACATATCTCTCTTTAAGGCTTCTGCATTAGATAACATCTTCAATATGTCATACATATCTCTCTAAGGCTTCTGCATTAGATCACATCTTCAACATCTCACACTTATCTCTCTTTAAGGCTTCTGCATTGGATCACATCTTCAATATCTCACACATATCTCTCTTTAAGGCTTCTGCATTGGATCACATCTTCAATATCTCACACTTATCTCTCTTTAAGGCTTCTGCATTAAAACACATCTTCAAAATCTCACACATATCTCTCTTTAAGGCTTCTGCATTGGATCACATCTTCAATATCTCACACATATCTCTCTTTAAGGCTTCTGCATTAGAACACATCTTCAATATCTCACACTTATCTCTCTTTAAGGCTTCTGCATTGGATCACATCTTCAATATCTCACACATATCTCTCTTTAAGGCTTCTGCGTTGGATCACATCTTCAATATGTCACCCTTATCTGTCTTTAAGGTTTCTGCGTTGGATCACATCTTCAATATCTCACACTTATCTCTCTTTAAGGTTTCTGCATTGGATCACATCTTCAATATCTCACACTTATCTCTCTTTAAGGTTTCTGCGTTGGATCACATCTTCAATATGTCACACTTATCTCTCTTGAAGGTTTCTGCATTGGATCACATCTTCAATATCTCACACATATCTCTCTTTAAGGCTTCTGCATTGGATCACATCTTCAATATCTCACACATATCTCTCTTTAAGGCTTCTGCATTGGATCACATCTTCAATATCTCACACATATCTCTCTTTAAGGCTTCTGCATTAGATCACATCTTCAATATCTCACACATATCTCTCTTTAAGTTTTCTGCATTAGAACAGGTATTCAATATCCATGCTTTTCTCTTTAAGGATTCTGTGTCAAAACACATCTTCAATGCCTCAGGCTTATCTTCCCGTGGGGATTCTGTGTCAAAACACATCTTCAATGCCTCAGGCTTATCTCTCCGTGGGGATTCTGTGTCAAAACACATCTTCAATGCCTCAGGCTTATCTCTCCGTGGGGATTCTGTGTCAAAACACATCTTCAATGCCTCAGGCTTATCTCTCCGTCGGGATTCTGTGTCAAAACACATCTTCAATGCCTCAGGCTTATCTCTCCGTGGGGATTCTGTGTCAAAACACATCTTCAATGCCTCAGGCTTATCTTCCCGTGGGGATTCTGTGTCAAAACACATCTTCAATGCCTCAGGCTTATCTCTCCGTGGGGATTCTGTGTCAAAACACATCTTCAATGCCTCAGGCTTATCTCTCCGTGGGGATTCTGTGTCAAAACACATCTTCAATGCCTCAGGCTTATCTCTCCGTCGGGATTCTGTGTCAAAACACATCTTCAATGCCTCAGGCTTATCTCTCCGTGGGGATTCTGTGTCAAAACACACCTTCAATGCCTAAGGCTTATCTCTCCGTCGGTATTCTGGACCAGATCAGGTCTTCGGTACACCCATGGGGGATTCCAGGTCATAACTGGTCCCCTGTACCCCACGCGTGTCTGGCAAAGGGGGTTCTGGACCAGATCAGGACCCTTGCATCCCATGCGTGTCTCCCCATGAGGCTTACTGTGTTATACAACTAGATAAGATTGTGTTAAGCAGCTATATTAAAGTGTGTTGTGCAGCTTTATTAAACTATGTTGTACAGCTGGACTAAACTGTGTTATGCAGCTATGCTTCTGGGTTATCTTTGCACCATAATTTGTTTGTGGCGGTGTCGAAGCCCAGTGGATGAAATTGGTTGTCAAGCCTCAGACCAGCGTTCGATTCTCCACATAGAATGTGGAGCTGGTTTGTAACGTCCACACGGGAGCAACATATGTCAAGCATGCTTAGTACGCACTTTTGTGAGTGACTGTGAGGATGTAATCCTTGTAATGATGGAAGTCAGCTGTTATTGGACAACATTTTGTGCCACCTATATTCAGGGTTATCGACCGGTGGTATTGGAGGTGGAAGTCAGCTGTTATTGGACAACACTGAGTGCCACCTGTATTTAGGGTCATCGACCTGTGGTAATGGAGGTGGAAGTCAGCTGATATTGGACAACACTGAGTGCCACCTGTATTTAGGGTCATCGACCTGTGGTAATGGAGGTGGAAGTCAGCTGTTATTGGACAACATTGAGTGCCCCCTGTATTCAGGGTCATCGACCTGTGGTAATGGAGGTGGAAGTCAGCTGTTATTGGACAACATTGAGTGCCACCTGTATCCAGGGTCATCGATCTGTGGTAATGGAGGTGGAAGTCAGCTGTTATTGGACAACATTGAGTGCCACCTGTATTTAGGGTCATCGACCTGTGGTAATGGAGGTGGAAGTCAGCTGTTATTGGACAACACTGAGTGCCACCTATATTTAGGGTCATCGACCTGTGGTAATGGAGGTGGAAGTCAGCTGTTATTGGACAACACTGAGTGCCACCTATATTCAGGGTCATCGATCTGTGGTAATGGAGGTGGAAGTCAGCTGTTATTGGACAACACTGAGTGCCACCTGTATTTAGGGTCATCGACCTGTGGTAATGGAGGTGGAAGTCAGCTGTTATTGGACAACATTGAGTGCCATTCCCAGGGTCATCTGATATTTAGGGTCATCGACCTGTGGTAATGGAGGTGGAAGTCAGCTGTTATTGGACAACACTGAGTGCCACCTATATTTAGGGTCATCGACCTGTGGTAATGGAGGTGGAAGTCAGCTGTTATTGGACAACACTGAGTGTCACCTATATTTAGAGTCATCGACCTGTGGTAATGGAGGTGGAAGTCAGCTGTTATTGGACAACACTGAGTGCCACCTGTATTCAGGGTCATCGACCTGTGGTAATGGAGGTGGAAGTCAGCTGTTATTGGACAACACTGAGTGCCACCTGTATTTAGGGTCATCGATCTGTGGTAATGGAGGTGGAAGTCAGCTGTTATTGGACAACACTGAGTGCCACCTATATTTAGGGTCATCGACCTGTGGTAATGGAGGTGGAAGTCAGCTGTTATTGGACAACACTGAGTGCCACCTGTATTTAGGGTCATCGATCTGTGGTAATGGAGGTGGAAGTCAGCTGTTATTGGACAACACTGAGTGCCACCTGTATTCAGGGTCATCGATCTGTGGTAATGGAGGTGGAAGTCAGCTGTTATTGGACAACACTGAGTGCCACCTGTATTTAGGGTCATCGATCTGTGGTAATGGAGGTGGAAGTCAGCTGTTATTGGACAACATTCAGTGCCACCTGTATTCAGGGTCATCGATCTGTGGTAATGGAGGTGGAAGTCAGCTGTTATTGGACAACATTCAGTGCCACCTGTATTCAGGGTCATCGACCTGTGGTAATGGAGGTGGAAGTCAGCTGTTATTGGACAACATTGAGTGCCACCTGTATTTAGGGTCATCGACCTGTGGTAATGGAGGTGGAAGTCAGCTGTTATTGGACAACATTGAGTGCCACCTGTATTCAGGGTCATCGATCTGTGGTAATGGAGGTGGAAGTCAGCTGTTATTGGACAACACTGAGTGCCACCTATATTTAGGGTCATCGACCTGTGGTAATGGAGGTGGAAGTCAGCTGTTATTGGACAACATTGAGTGCCACCTGTATTCAGGGTCATCGATCTGTGGTAATGGAGGTGGAAGTCAGCTGTTATTGGACAACATTGAGTGCCACCTGTATTCAGGGTCATCGATCTGTGGTAATGGAGGTGGAAGTCAGCTGTTATTGGACAACATTGAGTGCCACCTGTATTTAGGGTCATCGACCTGTGGTAATGGAGGTGGAAGTCAGCTGTTATTGGACAACACTGAGTGCCACCTGTATTTAGGGTCATCGATCTGTGGTAATGGAGGTGGAAGTCAGCTGTTATTGGACAACACTGAGTGCCACCTGTATTCAGGGTCATCGATCTGTGGTAATGGAGGTGGAAGTCAGCTGTTATTGGACAACACTGAGTGCCACCTATATTGAGGGTCATCGACCTGTGGTAATGGAGGTGGAAGTCAGCTGTTATTGGACAACACTGAGTGCCACCTGTATTCAGGGTCATCGACCTGTGGTAATGGAGGTGGAAGTCAGCTGTTATTGGACAACACTGAGTGCCACCTATATTTAGGGTCATCGACCTGTGGTAATGGAGGTGGAAGTCAGCTGTTATTGGACAACACTGAGTGCCACCTGTATTCAGGGTCATCGACCTGTGGTAATGGAGGTGGAAGTCAGCTGTTATTGGACAACACTGAGTGCCACCTATATTTAGGGTCATCGACCTGTGGTAATGGAGGTGGAAGTCAGCTGTTATTGGACAACACTGAGTGCCACCTATATTTAGGGTCATCGACCTGTGGTAATGGAGGTGGAAGTCAGCTGTTATTGGACAACACTGAGTGCCACCTGTATTCAGGGTCATCGATCTGTGGTAATGGAGGTGGAAGTCAGCTGTTATTGGACAACACTGAGTGCCACCTGTATTTAGGGTCATCGACCTGTGGTAATGGAGGTGGAAGTCAGCTGTTATTGGACAACATTGAGTGCCACCTATATTTAGGGTCATCGACCTGTGGTAATGGAGGTGGAAGTCAGCTGTTATTGGACAACACTGAGTGCCACCTGTATTTAGGGTCATCGACCTGTGGTAATGGAGGTGGAAGTCAGCTGTTATTGGACAACATTGAGTGCCACCTATATTTAGGGTCATCGACCTGTGGTAATGGAGGTGGAAGTCAGCTGTTATTGGACAACACTGAGTGCCACCTGTATTTAGGGTCATCATCGATCTGTGGTAATGGAGGTGGAAGTCAGCTGTTATTGGACAACACTGAGTGCCACCTGTATTTAGGGTCATCGATCTGTGGTAATGGAGGTGGAAGTCAGAGCTGTTATTGGACAACATTGAGTGCCACCTGTATTTAGGGTCATCGATCTGTGGTAATGGAGGTGGAAGTCAGCTGTTATTGGACAACACTGAGTGCCACCTGTATTTAGGGTCATCGACCTGTGGTAATGGAGGTGGAAGTCAGCTGTTATTGGACAACATTGAGTGCCACCTATATTTAGGGTCATCGACCTGTGGTAATGGAGGTGGAAGTCAGCTGTTATTGGACAACACTGAGTGCCACCTGTATTCAGGGTCATCGATCTGTGGTAATGGAGGTGGAAGTCAGCTGTTATTGGACAACACTGAGTGCCACCTGTATTCAGGGTCATCGATCTGTGGTAATGGAGGTGGAAGTCAGCTGTTATTGGACAACACTGAGTGCCACCTATATTTAGGGTCATCGACCTGTGGTAATGGAGGTGGAAGTCAGCTGTTATTGGACAACACTGAGTGCCACCTATATTTAGGGTCATCGATCTGTGGTAATGGAGGTGGAAGTCAGCTGTTATTGGACAACATTGAGTGCCACCTGTATTTAGGGTCATCGATCTGTGGTAATGGAGGTGGAAGTCAGCTGTTATTGGACAACACTGAGTGCCACCTATATTTAGGGTCATCGACCTGTGGTAATGGAGGTGGAAGTCAGCTGTTATTGGACAACACTGAGTGCCACCTATATTTAGGGTCATCGACCTGTGGTAATGGAGGTGGAAGTCAGCTGTTATTGGACAACATTGAGTGCCACCTGTATTTAGGGTCATCGATCTGTGGTAATGGAGGTGGAAGTCAGCTGTTATTGGACAACATTGAGTGCCACCTGTATTCAGGGTCATCGATCTGTGGTAATGGAGGTGGAAGTCAGCTGTTATTGGACAACATTGAGTGCCACCTGTATTTAGGGTCATCGACCTGTGGTAATGGAGGTGGAAGTCAGCTGTTATTGGACAACATTGAGTGCCACCTGTATTTAGGGTCATCGATCTGTGGTAATGGAGGTGGAAGTCAGCTGTTATTGGACAACATTGAGTGCCACCTGTATTTAGGGTCATCGATCTGTGGTAATGGAGGTGGAAGTCAGCTGTTATTGGACAACACTGAGTGCCACCTGTATTTAGGGTCATCGACCTGTGGTAATGGAGGTGGAAGTCAGCTGTTATTGGACAACATTGAGTGCCACCTATATTTAGGGTCATCGACCTGTGGTAATGGAGGTGGAAGTCAGCTGTTATTGGACAACACTGAGTGCCACCTGTATTTAGGGTCATCGATCTGTGGTAATGGAGGTGGAAGTCAGCTGTTATTGGACAACACTGAGTGCCACCTGTATTCAGGGTCATCGATCTGTGGTAATGGAGGTGGAAGTCAGCTGTTATTGGACAACACTGAGTGCCACCTATATTTAGGGTCATCGACCTGTGGTAATGGAGGTGGAAGTCAGCTGTTATTGGACAACACTGAGTGCCACCTGTATTTAGGGTCATCGATCTGTGGTAATGGAGGTGGAAGTCAGCTGTTATTGGACAACATTGAGTGCCACCTGTATTTAGGGTCATCGATCTGTGGTAATGGAGGTGGAAGTCAGCTGTTATTGGACAACACTGAGTGCCACCTGTATTTAGGGTCATCGACCTGTGGTAATGGAGGTGGAAGTCAGCTGTTATTGGACAACACTGAGTGCCACCTATATTTAGGGTCATCGACCTGTGGTAATGGAGGTGGAAGTCAGCTGTTATTGGACAACATTGAGTGCCACCTGTATTTAGGGTCATCGATCTGTGGTAATGGAGGTGGAAGTCAGCTGTTATTGGACAACATTGAGTGCCACCTGTATTCAGGGTCATCGATCTGTGGTAATGGAGGTGGAAGTCAGCTGTTATTGGACAACATTGAGTGCCACCTGTATTTAGGGTCATCGACCTGTGGTAATGGAGGTGGAAGTCAGCTGTTATTGGACAACACTGAGTGCCACCTGTATTTAGGGTCATCGACCTGTGGTAATGGAGGTGGAAGTCAGCTGTTATTGGACAACACTGAGTGCCACCTGTATTTAGGGTCATCGACCTGTGGTAATGGAGGTGGAAGTCAGCTGTTATTGGACAACACTGAGTGCCACCTGTATTTAGGGTCATCGACCTGTGGTAATGGAGGTGGAAGTCAGCTGTTATTGGACAACATTGAGTGCCACCTGTATTTAGGGTCATCGACCTGTGGTAATGGAGGTGGAAGTCAGCTGTTATTGGACAACACTGAGTGCCACCTGTATTTAGGGTCATCGACCTGTGGTAATGGAGGTGGAAGTCAGCTGTTATTGGACAACACTGAGTGCCACCTGTATTTAGGGTCATCGATCTGTGGTAATGGAGGTGGAAGTCAGCTGTTATTGGACAACACTGAGTGCCACCTGTATTTAGGGTCATCGATCTGTGGTAATGGAGGTGGAAGTCAGCTGTTATTGGACAACATTGAGTGCCACCTGTATTTAGGGTCATCGATCTGTGGTAATGGAGGTGGAAGTCAGCTGTTATTGGACAACACTGAGTGCCACCTGTATTTAGGGTCATCGACCTGTGGTAATGGAGGTGGAAGTCAGCTGTTATTGGACAACACTGAGTGCCACCTGTATTTAGGGTCATCGACCTGTGGTAATGGAGGTGGAAGTCAGCTGTTATTGGACAACACTGAGTGCCACCTGTATTTAGGGTCATCGACCTGTGGTAATGGAGGTGGAAGTCAGCTGTTATTGGACAACACTGAGTGCCACCTGTATTCAGGGTCATCGATCTGTGGTAATGGAGGTGGAAGTCAGCTGTTATTGGACAACACTGAGTGCCACCTGTATTTAGGGTCATCGACCTGTGGTAATGGAGGTGGAAGTCAGCTGTTATTGGACAACACTGAGTGCCACCTGTATTTAGGGTCATCGATCTGTGGTAATGGAGGTGGAAGTCAGCTGTTATTGGACAACATTGAGTGCCACCTGTATTTAGGGTCATCGATCTGTGGTAATGGAGGTGGAAGTCAGCTGTTATTGGACAACACTGAGTGCCACCTATATTTAGGGTCATCGACCTGTGGTAATGGAGGTGGAAGTCAGCTGTTATTGGACAACATTGAGTGCCACCTATATTTAGGGTCATCGACCTGTGGTAATGGAGGTGGAAGTCAGCTGTTATTGGACAACATTGAGTGCCACCTGTATTTAGGGTCATCGATCTGTGGTAATGGAGGTGGAAGTCAGCTGTTATTGGACAACATTGAGTGCCACCTGTATTCAGGGTCATCGATCTGTGGTAATGGAGGTGGAAGTCAGCTGTTATTGGACAACACTGAGTGCCACCTGTATTTAGGGTCATCGACCTGTGGTAATGGAGGTGGAAGTCAGCTGTTATTGGACAACACTGAGTGCCACCTGTATTTAGGGTCATCGATCTGTGGTAATGGAGGTGGAAGTCAGCTGTTATTGGACAACACTGAGTGCCACCTGTATTCAGGGTCATCGATCTGTGGTAATGGAGGTGGAAGTCAGCTGTTATTGGACAACACTGAGTGCCACCTGTATTTAGGGTCATCGATCTGTGGTAATGGAGGTGGAAGTCAGCTGTTATTGGACAACACTGAGTGCCACCTGTATTCAGGGTCATCGATCTGTGGTAATGGAGGTGGAAGTCAGCTGTTATTGGACAACACTGAGTGCCACCTGTATTTAGGGTCATCGACCTGTGGTAATGGAGGTGGAAGTCAGCTGTTATTGGACAACACTGAGTGCCACCTGTATTTAGGGTCATCGATCTGTGGTAATGGAGGTGGAAGTCAGCTGTTATTGGACAACATTGAGTGCCACCTGTATTTAGGGTCATCGATCTGTGGTAATGGAGGTGGAAGTCAGCTGTTATTGGACAACACTGAGTGCCACCTATATTGAGGGTCATCGACCTGTGGTAATGGAGGTGGAAGTCAGCTGTTATTGGACAACACTGAGTGCCACCTATATTTAGGGTCATCGACCTGTGGTAATGGAGGTGGAAGTCAGCTGTTATTGGACAACATTGAGTGCCACCTGTATTTAGGGTCATCGATCTGTGGTAATGGAGGTGGAAGTCAGCTGTTATTGGACAACATTGAGTGCCACCTGTATTCAGGGTCATCGATCTGTGGTAATGGAGGTGGAAGTCAGCTGTTATTGGACAACATTGAGTGCCACCTGTATTTAGGGTCATCGACCTGTGGTAATGGAGGTGGAAGTCAGCTGTTATTGGACAACACTGAGTGCCACCTGTATTTAGGGTCATCGACCTGTGGTAATGGAGGTGGAAGTCAGCTGTTATTGGACAACACTGAGTGCCACCTGTATTTAGGGGGTCATCGACCTGTGGTAATGGAGGTGGAAGTCAGCTGTTATTGGACAACACTGAGTGCCACCTATATTTAGGGTCATCGACCTGTGGTAATGGAGGTGGAAGTCAGCTGTTATTGGACAACATTGAGTGCCACCTATATTTAGGGTCATCGACCTGTGGTAATGGAGGTGGAAGTCAGCTGTTATTGGACAACACTGAGTGCCACCTGTATTTAGGGTCATCGACCTGTGGTAATGGAGGTGGAAGTCAGCTGTTATTGGACAACACTGAGTGCCACCTGTATTTAGGGTCATCGATCTGTGGTAATGGAGGTGGAAGTCAGCTGTTATTGGACAACACTGAGTGCCACCTGTATTTAGGGTCATCGATCTGTGGTAATGGAGGTGGAAGTCAGCTGTTATTGGACAACACTGAGTGCCACCTGTATTTAGGGTCATCGATCTGTGGTAATGGAGGTGGAAGTCAGCTGTTATTGGACAACACTGAGTGCCACCTGTATTTAGGGTCATCGACCTGTGGTAATGGAGGTGGAAGTCAGCTGTTATTGGACAACACTGAGTGCCACCTGTATTTAGGGTCATCGACCTGTGGTAATGGAGGTGGAAGTCAGCTGTTATTGGACAACACTGAGTGCCACCTGTATTTAGGGTCATCGACCTGTGGTAATGGAGGTGGAAGTCAGCTGTTATTGGACAACACTGAGTGCCACCTGTATTCAGGGTCATCGATCTGTGGTAATGGAGGTGGAAGTCAGCTGTTATTGGACAACACTGAGTGCCACCTATATTTAGGGTCATCGACCTGTGGTAATGGAGGTGGAAGTCAGCTGTTATTGGACAACACTGAGTGCCACCTGTATTTAGGGTCATCGATCTGTGGTAATGGAGGTGGAAGTCAGCTGTTATTGGACAACATTGAGTGCCACCTGTATTTAGGGTCATCGATCTGTGGTAATGGAGGTGGAAGTCAGCTGTTATTGGACAACACTGAGTGCCACCTGTATTTAGGGTCATCGACCTGTGGTAATGGAGGTGGAAGTCAGCTGTTATTGGACAACATTGAGTGCCACCTGTATTTAGGGTCATCGACCTGTGGTAATGGAGGTGGAAGTCAGCTGTTATTGGACAACATTGAGTGCCACCTGTATTTAGGGTCATCGATCTGTGGTAATGGAGGTGGAAGTCAGCTGTTATTGGACAACATTGAGTGCCACCTGTATTCAGGGTCATCGATCTGTGGTAATGGAGGTGGAAGTCAGCTGTTATTGGACAACATTGAGTGCCACCTGTATTTAGGGTCATCGATCTGTGGTAATGGAGGTGGAAGTCAGCTGTTATTGGACAACACTGAGTGCCACCTGTATTTAGGGTCATCGATCTGTGGTAATGGAGGTGGAAGTCAGCTGTTATTGGACAACACTGAGTGCCACCTGTATTCAGGGTCATCGATCTGTGGTAATGGAGGTGGAAGTCAGCTGTTATTGGACAACACTGAGTGCCACCTATATTTAGGGTCATCGACCTGTGGTAATGGAGGTGGAAGTCAGCTGTTATTGGACAACACTGAGTGCCACCTGTATTCAGGGTCATCGATCTGTGGTAATGGAGGTGGAAGTCAGCTGTTATTGGACAACACTGAGTGCCACCTATATTTAGGGTCATCGACCTGTGGTAATGGAGGTGGAAGTCAGCTGTTATTGGACAACACTGAGTGCCACCTGTATTTAGGGTCATCGACCTGTGGTAATGGAGGTGGAAGTCAGCTGTTATTGGACAACACTGAGTGCCACCTGTATTTAGGGTCATCGACCTGTGGTAATGGAGGTGGAAGTCAGCTGTTATTGGACAACACTGAGTGCCACCTGTATTTAGGGTCATCGATCTGTGGTAATGGAGGTGGAAGTCAGCTGTTATTGGACAACACTGAGTGCCACCTGTATTTAGGGTCATCGATCTGTGGTAATGGAGGTGGAAGTCAGCTGTTATTGGACAACATTGAGTGCCACCTGTATTCAGGGTCATCGACCTGTGGTAATGGAGGTGGAAGTCAGCTGTTATTGGACAACATTGAGTGCCACCTGTATTTAGGGTCATCGACCTGTGGTAATGGAGGTGGGAAGTCAGCTGTTATTGGACAACATTGAGTGCCACCTGTATTCAGGGTCATCGATCTGTGGTAATGGAGGTGGAAGTCAGCTGTTATTGGACAACACTGAGTGCCACCTGTATTCAGGGTCATCGACCTGTGGTAATGGAGGTGGAAGTCAGCTGTTATTGGACAACACTGAGTGCCACCTATATTTAGGGTCATCGACCTGTGGTAATGGAGGTGGAAGTCAGCTGTTATTGGACAACATTGAGTGCCACCTGTATTCAGGGTCATCGATCTGTGGTAATGGAGGTGGAAGTCAGCTGTTATTGGACAACATTGAGTGCCACCTGTATTTAGGGTCATCGATCTGTGGTAATGGAGGTGGAAGTCAGCTGTTATTGGACAACATTGAGTGCCACCTGTATTCAGGGTCATCGATCTGTGGTAATGGAGGTGGAAGTCAGCTGTTATTGGACAACACTGAGTGCCACCTGTATTTAGGGTCATCGATCTGTGGTAATGGAGGTGGAAGTCAGCTGTTATTGGACAACATTGAGTGCCACCTATATTTAGGGTCATCGACCTGTGGTAATGGAGGTGGAAGTCAGCTGTTATTGGACAACACTGAGTGCCACCTGTATTTAGGGTCATCGACCTGTGGTAATGGAGGTGGAAGTCAGCTGTTATTGGACAACATTGAGTGCCACCTGTATTTAGGGTCATCGATCTGTGGTAATGGAGGTGGAAGTCAGCTGTTATTGGACAACATTGAGTGCCACCTGTATTCAGGGTCATCGATCTGTGGTAATGGAGGTGGAAGTCAGCTGTTATTGGACAACACTGAGTGCCACCTGTATTTAGGGTCATCGACCTGTGGTAATGGAGGTGGAAGTCAGCTGTTATTGGACAACACTGAGTGCCACCTGTATTCAGGGTCATCGACCTGTGGTAATGGAGGTGGAAGTCAGCTGTTATTGGACAACACTGAGTGCCACCTATATTTAGGGTCATCGACCTGTGGTAATGGAGGTGGAAGTCAGCTGTTATTGGACAACACTGAGTGCCACCTGTATTCAGGGTCATCGACCTGTGGTAATGGAGGTGGAAGTCAGCTGTTATTGGACAACACTGAGTGCCACCTATATTTAGGGTCATCGACCTGTGGTAATGGAGGTGGAAGTCAGCTGTTATTGGACAACACTGAGTGCCACCTATATTCAGGGTCATCGATCTGTGGTAATGGAGGTGGAAGTCAGCTGTTATTGGACAACACTGAGTGCCACCTATATTTAGGGTCATCGACCTGTGGTAATGGAGGTGGAAGTCAGCTGTTATTGGACAACACTGAGTGCCACCTATATTTAGGGTCATCGATCTGTGGTAATGGAGGTGGAAGTCAGCTGTTATTGGACAACACTGAGTGCCACCTGTATTTAGGGTCATCGATCTGTGGTAATGGAGGTGGAAGTCAGCTGTTATTGGACAACACTGAGTGCCACCTGTATTCAGGGTCATCGACCTGTGGTAATGGAGGTGGAAGTCAGCTGTTATTGGACAACACTGAGTGCCACCTGTATTCAGGGTCATCGATCTGTGGTAATGGAGGTGGAAGTCAGCTGTTATTGGACAACACTGAGTGCCACCTGTATTCAGGGTCATCGATCTGTGGTAATGGAGGTGGAAGTCAGCTGTTATTGGACAACATTGAGTGCCACCTGTATTCAGGGTCATCGATCTGTGGTAATGGAGGTGGAAGTCAGCTGTTATTGGACAACATTGAGTGCCACCTGTATTCAGGGTCATCGATCTGTGGTAATGGAGGTGGAAGTCAGCTGTTATTGGACAACATTGAGTGCCACCTGTATTTAGGGTCATCGACCTGTGGTAATGGAGGTGGAAGTCAGCTGTTATTGGACAACACTGAGTGCCACCTGTATTTAGGGTCATCGATCTGTGGTAATGGAGGTGGAAGTCAGCTGTTATTGGACAACATTGAGTGCCACCTGTATTCAGGGTCATCGATCTGTGGTAATGGAGGTGGAAGTCAGCTGTTATTGGACAACATTGAGTGCCACCTATATTCAGGGTCATCGATCTGTGGTAATGGAGGTGGAAGTCAGCTGTTATTGGACAACACTGAGTGCCACCTGTATTCAGGGTCATCGACCTGTGGTAATGGAGGTGGAAGTCAGCTGTTATTGGACAACACTGAGTGCCACCTGCCACCTGTATTTAGGGTCATCGATCTGTGGTAATGGAGGTGGAAGTCAGCTGTTATTGGACAACACTGAGTGCCACCTATATTTAGGGTCATCGACCTGTGGTAATGGAGGTGGAAGTCAGCTGTTATTGGACAACACTGAGTGCCACCTGTATTTAGGGTCATCGATCTGTGGTAATGGAGGTGGAAGTCAGCTGTTATTGGACAACACTGAGTGCCACCTATATTTAGGGTCATCGATCTGTGGTAATGGAGGTGGAAGTCAGCTGTTATTGGACAACACTGAGTGCCACCTGTATTTAGGGTCATCGATCTGTGGTAATGGAGGTGGAAGTCAGCTGTTATTGGACAACACTGAGTGCCACCTATATTTAGGGTCATCGACCTGTGGTAATGGAGGTGGAAGTCAGCTGTTATTGGACAACACTGAGTGCCACCTATATTCAGGGTCATCGACCTGTGGTAATGGAGGTGGAAGTCAGCTGTTATTGGACAACACTGAGTGCCACCTGTATTCAGGGTCATCGATCTGTGGTAATGGAGGTGGAAGTCAGCTGTTATTGGACAACACTGAGTGCCACCTGTATTCAGGGTCATCGATCTGTGGTAATGGAGGTGGAAGTCAGCTGTTATTGGACAACATTGAGTGCCACCTGTATTTAGGGTCATCGACCTGTGGTAATGGAGGTGGAAGTCAGCTGTTATTGGACAACACTGAGTGCCACCTGTATTTAGGGTCATCGACCTGTGGTAATGGAGGTGGAAGTCAGCTGTTATTGGACAACATTGAGTGCCACCTGTATTTAGGGTCATCGATCTGTGGTAATGGAGGTGGAAGTCAGCTGTTATTGGACAACATTGAGTGCCACCTATATTCAGGGTCATCGATCTGTGGTAATGGAGGTGGAAGTCAGCTGTTATTGGACAACACTGAGTGCCACCTGTATTTAGGGTCATCGATCTGTGGTAATGGAGGTGGAAGTCAGCTGTTATTGGACAACACTGAGTGCCACCTGTATTTAGGGTCATCGACCTGTGGTAATGGAGGTGGAAGTCAGCTGTTATTGGACAACATTGAGTGCCACCTGTATTTAGGGTCATCGATCTGTGGTAATGGAGGTGGAAGTCAGCTGTTATTGGACAACACTGAGTGCCACCTGTATTTAGGGTCATCGATCTGTGGTAATGGAGGTGGAAGTCAGCTGTTATTGGACAACACTGAGTGCCACCTGTATTTAGGGTCATCGATCTGTGGTAATGGAGGTGGAAGTCAGCTGTTATTGGACAACATTGAGTGCCACCTGTATTTAGGGTCATCGATCTGTGGTAATGGAGGTGGAAGTCAGCTGTTATTGGACAACACTGAGTGCCACCTGTATTCAGGGTCATCGATCTGTGGTAATGGAGGTGTCAGCTGTTAAGTCAGCTGATCTAATTGAAAGTCAGCATTGGACAACACTGAGTGCCACCTGTATTCAGGGTCATCGATCTGTGGTAATGGAGGTGGAAGTCATGCTGTTATTGGACAACATTGGTCTGAACTGCCACCTGTATTTCAGGGTCATCGATCTGTGGTAATGGATATTTTACCTTGGTGATACAACAGGAATAGTAACTGTGGCTTTAAACTACGTTCCCGCCTTCATCACCTCCCTTCACTGAAATGACAAAACGTTGCTATGAGTATTAGTGTATATTGTTGCATGTAGTAGCATCTATCCACACGCACATGTACGTGCATAAATTATACAATATTTACATCGATGTTATTCCGATTTTAAAAACACAGAAAGGCATATTGCAACTGACTCTGTCGAAGGTCGTTACATATCCACCCTATAAAGCCCCACATATGTGTCACAGGAAGAACCCATAGGTTCTAGGTATTTACACGTGTAACAGGAACATGTCTTCAAGAATAAAGAACTCTTCATGCGAATGTCTGGTTGAACGAACACTAAAGCCGTGATCCTCTAGAGATAAACCTAACATCACTGTTCTCTT
The DNA here is from genome assembly GCF_003918875.1 of Haliotis rubra. Lineage (NCBI taxonomy): Eukaryota > Metazoa > Mollusca > Gastropoda > Lepetellida > Haliotidae > Haliotis > Haliotis rubra. Next base: position 43,428 of record NW_025765815.1, on the reverse strand, counting down.
AGCCACAATTTACCCGTGAAGGTCCGGGTAAAATATTGATTCTTCTTCTTACACACAGCTGCATCTATGAAAACATGTTTTCTCAATATCTTAAAAACCTCATTCATCTCCATGTTCCAAGCCGATTGCTCCGCTCGTCAAACTCCCTACTGCTTACACAGCCTCACGTCAAAACAGACATGGGATCAAGAGCGTTCTCTGCTGCAGCCCCCTATCTCTGGAACATTCTACCACTCACCCTAAAAGAAATAGAATCTGCTGATGCTTTCAAAACTGCCCTCAAAACTCATCTGTTCAAACTCTCTTTTCCATAGACATTGTCTACAATCTTTTCTCTTCATAGCGCCATTGAGCAATATCTTTTGGAAATAGGCGCTCTATAAATCAATTATTATTATTATTATTATCTTCAGTAACCCATGCTTGTCGTTAGAGGCGACTAACGGGATCGTGTGGTCAGGCTCGCTGACTTGGTTGACACATGTCATCGGTTCCCAATTGCGCAGATCGATGTTCATGCTGTTGATCACTGGATTGTCTGGTCTAGACTCGATTATTTACAGACCGCCGCCATATAGCTGGAATATTGCTGAGTGCGGCGTAAAACTAAACTCACTCACTCACTCTTAACCACAATTTGAAAGTTTACATGCTTGGCATGTATTTGTCACCATATTGTCAGACGACAGTTTGTGTGTTAATGATAGGTTCTGTGATAAACGTACATCTAAAGTCAATACACGCTACCCAACGGTATGAAGCACATAGATCAGACATACGAAATGCATGTTACCATGACAATGGGATAGATGTTTATTGTATTCCATTTGTCACCCACGAAGGAACCCAGTCTTAGCATAAATATCTTAGTATAAAATAGAGTTTTCTATCTCCTGTTTATACTTCAAACGTCTCTGAAGGCCAAGCAACACCGAGACAGCCAGACAGTGCAGGTTGAATGTCTCCTGACTGCTTACAGACAGCCTGCCTGACATCCCTGGCTGCCAGACCGCAGCCAGACCGCCTCCTGACTGCTTACAGACAGCCTGCCTGACATCCCTGGCAGCCAGACCGCAGGTTGAATGTCTCCTGACTGCCTACAGACAGCCTGCCTGACATCCCTGGCAGCCAGACCGCAGGTTGAATGTCTCCTGACTGCTTACAGACAGCCTGCCTGACATCCCTGGCAGCCAGACTGCAGGTTGAATGTCTCCTGACTGCCTTGCCTGGGTCCCTGGCATCTCCTGGCCATGGACAGCCTGCCTGACAATCCAAAGACCGCAGGTTGAATGTCTCATGACTGCCTATTGCCTGACATCCTCGGAACTGATCCTTCATGGGACTTGATGCTTTTGCATGCATCTTGGCCATGGACTCCCATCCAAACAAGACATTTCTCCACTGAATTTAGTTTTGCCGTTTCCTCAATTGCAATATCGTCTGCTTCCGAATCGATTGGTGTTTCCCCGTAGCTGACAATCTCTACGGTTTCCATGGCGACACAAACATTGCCTCCGCCGAGAGCACGACGTCTTTGATTCCTGTCACAGGAACTCTCGTCCAGAAGGTCCCCGGAGAGTCTCGAGACAGACGAACTTTCATATGCGTCGACAAAACTTATCTGCTTTTTAACTTTCCCGCGTTTCTTCTGATTGCTACTTTGGCTATCAGTTGTGTCACTATCGTTGTGATGGCTGAGTTCGCCTCTCCTCGGGAGTTCGACCTCTGCCTTGGCCTGCTCCATCGCAATCTTTCCCTCGGGGGACAGTCCTTCTGAAACTCGATTTTTCACACGTTTGTCAGTCACTCTCTGCAGTTTCCACATTTGCTCTGGCTCTGGCATATGTGGATTCAGTTTCTTCTTCACAGAGTTAATGTCAGCACTAATACCATTCTGAAATGACGTCAACATGCCACCCCCTTGACGTCGCGGCGTTTTCCTCTGTCCATTCATCATCGTCTGTTTGCGATGGTGTTCAGCTGAGGTTTCTCACCGCCTTCCACTGCCAAAGTCTAACGTCATAACGTCTGAAGAGATCCGTGGTGATCCGCGGGTCCGGGAATCCCTTCCGTTGACTATCACCCCGACAGCTCGGTCTGGAATAACAGCAAACACCACCCATTAACCAGCATCCATGACAACAAGGAAAACAAGACTTCAAGTTACATAACACCATTGTACGCTCACGTCACACAACAGTCAACCATACTTAGCTGTATATGGGGCGGCGGGCCAGCCTGGCGAGTCACGCCGAAGCCCAAGGTTCGATTCCCCTCGCAAGTGCAATATTTGAAGCCTATTTCTCCTTTCCCACATTGGTACAATATGTGATGCCTATTTCTCTTTTCGAACATACGTACAATATGTGAAGCCTATTTCTCGTTCCCAACATAGGTACAATATGTGAAGCCTATTTCTCGTTCCCAACAAAGGAACAATGTGCGAAGCCTATTTCTCGTTCCCAACATAGGAACAATGTGTGAAGCCTATTTCTCGTTCCCAACATAGGTACAGTATGTGAAGCCTATTTCTCGTTCCCAACATAGGTACAGTATGTGAAGCCTATTTCTCGTTCCCAACATAGGTACAATATGTGAAGCCTATTTCTCGTTCCCAACATGGGAACAATGTGTGAAGCCTATTTCTCGTTCCCAACATAGGTACAATATGTGATGCCTATTTCTCTTTCCCGACATAGGTACAATATGTGAAGCCTATTTCTCGTTCCCAACATAGGAACAATTTGTGAAGCCTATTTCTCCTTCCCAACATAGGTACAATGTATGAAGCCTATTTCTCCTTCCCAACAATGGTACAGTGTGTGAAGCCTATTTCTCCTTCCCAACAATGGTACAGTGTGTCAAGCCTATTTCTCCTTCCCGACAATGGTATAAAGTGTGAAGCCTATTTCTCCTTCCCGACAATGGTACAATGTGTGAAGCCTATTTCTCCTTCCCAACAATGGTACAATGTGTGAAGCCTATTTCTCCTTCCCGACAATGGTACAGTGTGTGAAGCCTATTTCTCCTTCCTGACAATGGTACAATGTGTGAAGCCTATTTCTCCTTCCTGACAATGGTATAAAGTGTGTGAAGCCTATTTCTCCTTCCCGACAATGGTACAGTGTGTGAAGCCTATTTCTCCTTCCCGACAATGGTACAGTGTGTGAAGCCTATTTCTCCTTCCCGACAATGGTACAGTGTGTGAAGCCTATTTCTCCTTCCCGACAATGGTACAAAGTGTGAAGCCTATTTCTCCTTCCCGACAATGGTGCAGTGTGTGAAGCCTATTTCTCCTTCCCGACAATGGTACAGTGTGTGAAGCCTATTTCTCCTTCCCGACAATGGTACAAAGTGTGAAGCCTATTTCTCCTTCCCGACAATGGTACAAAGTGTGAAGCCTGTTTCTCCTTCCCGACAATGGTACAATGTGTGAAGCCGATTTCTCCTTCCCGACAATGGTACAGTGTGTGAAGCCTATTTCTCCTTCCAGACAATGGTACAGTGTGTGAAGCCTATTTCTCCTTCCCGACAATGGTACAGTGTGTGAAGCCTATTTCTCCTTCCCGACAATGGTACAGTGTGTGAAGCCTATTTCTCCTTCCCGACAATGGTACAAAGTGTGAAGCCTATTTCTCCTTCCCGACAATGGTACAGTGTGTGAAGCCTATTTCTCCTTCCCGACAATGGTACAAAGTGTGAAGCCTATTTCTCCTTCCTGACAATGGTACAATGTGTGAAGCCTATATCTTCTTGAACTGTTTGATTGGCAGTTAGAAGTTGGTGACTAATAAGAAAGTAAGATTGTTTATGGTTAACAACTTCTTTATCATATATGATGCGACGTTTCGGTATGGATTCTTATGCCTTTGTCAAGCAAGAGTGAAGTACCACAGCACAGAACAGACTTATATACATGAACAGGGATTAAGTAATAACAACATGTAGCTATGAATCAAGGGGATTAACAACAACAACAAGGCACGGGGGTAATAATGTAGTGACAATAGGAGGAAGCCAATGGTCCTAGAGGCAGAAACAAAATATACATCAAACCAACCTGCTGGTACAGGAAGGTCGATGACACGTTTGTCATTCTTCGTCAAGACCAAGACCCAGCAGCGCTCCTGCAACACCTCACCCAACAGCACCCCCGGGTCCAGTTCACCGTAGAAACAGAATCCAATGGTCAACTTCCCTTCCTAGATGTCCTTGTAACCAGAACCCCAGCTAACAAGATCCAAACCAGTGTCTATAGAAAGCCAACCCACTCCGGCCAATACATTCATTTTGACTCCAACCACCCCTTGAGAACCAAAACTGGCATTATCTCTACCCTCACCAGACGAGCCATCAACCTCTCCTCCACCAGTCCCACTACAGAAATACAGCACCTCCGCCATGTTTTCCCCAAGTTCAACCACTACCCGTCAAAGCTAGTCGATGAAGTTATCAGCTCCACACTCCACCCAACAAGAAAACCGGCCTCAAACAAACCTGAACCAGCACCTATTCGTATCTCCCTCCCCTTCATAGGGAAGACCTCCCACCACATCAGCCGTCTCCTGCAGCGACAAGCAGGCATCGAAACTTACTTTACCAGCTCTACACCACTGAAAACCCTACTGAAAGCTAATGGCAGGAACACCTCTAAACGACAACATCAACCCAAAGGTGTTGTCTACAAAATCAATTGTAACTGTGGCGAGGCCTCTGTAGGCGAAACCTCCCGGCCCGTAAATATCAGAATCAAAAAACACTTATCATCTACCACTAAATCTGACAGAAAATCAGCAATATCAGACCACATCATCAACTGTCCCAATCACAACATAATTTGGGACAATGCAGAGATATTATCGAAAAACCACCAGGACTTCACCAAAAGAAAACTTGCAGAAGCAGTTCAAATCCGGACACACAAGCCCTCAATCAACAGAGACCAGGGATATCTCATCCCTTCTGCATACAATGAACTGATAAAAACAACAGATTAGAGCACTCCAGCTATCATTGCTAATTAATCTCATCAGCCATGTATATTTTGTTTCTGCCTCTAGGACCATTGGCTTCCTCCTATTGTCACTACATTATTACCCCCGTGCCTTGTTGTTGTTGTTAATCCCCTTGATTCATAGCTACATGTTGTTATTACTTAATCCCTGTTCATGTATATAAGTCTGTTCTGTGCTGTAGTACTTCACTCTTGCTTGACAACGGTATAAGAATCCATACCGAAATCTCGCATCATATATAATAAAGAAGTTGTTAACCATAAACAATCTTACTTTCCTACTATATCTTCTTCCCCACATAAGTACAATATGTGAAGCCTATTTTCGTTCCCAGCATAGGTACAATTTGTGCAAGAACCTCGACCAATAAGCACCCAAATATTTGAGGCTATTGAACTTTGAGATTACCCACGGCTTGTTATTGCTCTATAATAGGTCAGTGTCCTGAGTAAGAAGCGGTTGTATAATAATGACAGCCGACCGTCTGTGGCGTGTAAAACTGTCTCAGTACAAGGTTGGGGACGGAGGGGTTTGGTGTGTGGACGTGTGGGTGGGTGTGTGTGGGTGCGGGAAGTCTGTGGGCGGGCGGGCACGATAGTTGTGCACGAGGTGAACCCAGACTGTACACACATACCTGAAATAATATGGGGAAAGTCCCCCGGAGAACCCACACTAAATTATTGTAATCTAGTTGAGAATGTTATACAACGTTTATCCGTGATAAAGACATGGATTTGTTGAAACCATACTCCTAGATCACTCGGCTTGGTGACTGTTAGAGCGCCCCCATGGCTACAGTGGAATGTGTATGTCCTGTTTACATATAGGGAAGTATAGTGGAGGTAGATGGTGTGTAAGTATAGTGGAGGTAGATAGTGTGTAAGGATAGTGGAGGTATATGGTGTGTAAGGATATAGTGGAGGTAGATGGTGTGTAAGTATAGTGGAGGTAGATGGTGTGTAAGTATAGTGGAGGTAGATGGTGTGTAAGGATAGTGGAGGTAGATGGTGTGTAAGTATAGTGGAGGTAGATGGTGTGTAAGGATAGTGGAGGTAGATGGTGTGTAAGGATAGTGGAGGTATATGGTGTGTAAGGATAGTGGAGGTAGATGGTGTGTAAGTATAGTGGAGGTAGATGGTGTGTAAGTATAGTGGAGGTAGATGGTGTGTAAGGATAGTGGAGGTAGATGGTGTGTAAGGATAGTGGAGGTAGATGGTGTGTAAGGATAGTGGAGGTAGATGGTGTGTAAGTATAGTGGAGGTAGATGGTGTGTAAGTATAGTGGAGGTAGATGGTGTGTAAGTATAGTGGAGGTAGATGGTGTGTAAGGATAGTGGAGGTAGATGGTGTGTAAGGATAGTGGAGGTAGATGGTGTGTAAGTATAGTGGAGGTAGATGGTGTGTAAGTATAGTGGAGGTAGATGGTGTGTAAGTATAGTGGAGGTAGATGGTGTGTCAGATCCTTCAGCTCAAGGATGTACCAGGGAAATCTACCCATACAATGAAGGACTGAATCTCCGTTGTAGAGCGGAGGTACACTTTACAGTTAGTTATCTACCCATACATTCAAGGACTGAACCTCCGATGTAGAGCGGAGGTACACTTTACAGTTAGTTATCTACCCATACATTCAAGGACTGAACCTCCGATGTAGAGCGGAGGTACACTTTACAGTTAGTTATCTACCCATACATTCAAGGACTGAACCTCCGATGTAGAGCGGAGGTACACTTTACAGTTAGTTATCTACCCATACATTCAAGGACTGAACCTCCGATGTAGAGCGGAGGTACACTTTACAGTTAGTTATCTACCCATACATTCAAGGACTGAACCTCCGATGTAGAGCGGAGGTACACTTTACAGTTAGTTATCTACCCATACATTCAAGGACTGAACCTCCGATGTAGAGCGGAGGTACACTTTACAGTTAGTTATCTACCCATACATTCAAGGACTGAACCTCCGATGTAGAGCGGAGGTACACTTTTGATTAGTTATCTACCCATACATTTCAAGGACTGAACCTCCGATGTAGAGCGGAGTACACTTCTGATTAGTTATCTACTCATACATTCAAGGACTGAACCTCCGATGTAGAACGGAGGTACACTTTACAGTTAGTTATCTACCCATACATTCAAGGACTTAACCTCCGATGTAGAGGCGGAGGTACACTTTTACAGTTAGTTATCTACACATACATTCAAGGACTGAACCTCCGATGTAGAGCGGAGGTACACTTTACAGTTAGTTATCTACCCATACATTCAAGAACTGAATCTCCGATGTAGAGCGGAGGTACACTTTACAGTTAGTTATCTACCCATACATTCAAGGACTGAACCTCCGATGTAGAGCGGAGGTACACTTTACAGTTAGTTATCTACCCATACATTCAAGGACTGAACCTCCGATGTAGAGCGGAGGTACACTTTACAGTTAGTTATCTACCCATACATTCAAGGACTGAACCTCCGATGTAGAGCGGAGGTACACTTTACAGTTAGTTATCTACCCATACATTCAAGGACTGAACCTCCGATGTAGAGCGGAGGTACACTTTACAGTTAGTTATCTACCCATACATTCAAGGACAGTTAGTTTTGCAGAGGTTGAATGCTTCACTATACGTTACATCTCAGACTGGGGCTATTCAGGTGGACAGGCCTGGAAGACAAATGACGAGTTTCATCGGCACTAACAGATAACTCCGATATTGTAACATTGACTTCCACACATTGAAACGTTAACACGAGAGTTCCTAACCCTGCACTGAGCACATCTAGCATATGTTGGGTCTCCTTAGGAAAGCGACGGTTCTAAATGTGCTTTCATTCACTCAGCATTAAAATGGGTACCCGATAGTGTGAGGTGGTAATGTAACCGTTAACCTTCTGATGAATAGCAAGCCAGTTTGGGCTCCCCGGGGAGCTGAGAATGAAATAATTTAAACACTGATCCATTGACAAGGTAATAAGCTTGGCGCTTTGACTGACTGCCTGACTTTGGTTTTACGCCGCTTTTAGCAATATTCCAGCAACATCACGGCGGGGGACACCAGAAATGGGCTTCACACATTGTACCCATTCGAACCCGGGTCTTCGGCGTGGCGAGCCAACGCTTTAACCACTAGGTTACCCCACCGCCCCTTGGCGCTTTGAACCTGCATGACGTGTAAGAAGGCCGGCGCAATAAAATAATAGTCCACTTTTATAGCGCTATTCCAGGATGTATAACTTGCTCAAAGCGCTATTATTATTACCCCAGATAACTAAAGCTGCCTGTGAAGCGCTAGAAGGGTTGTATGTTAATAATCACATGACTTATCCCGCCGGGTACCCATTTTCTGCTGGGAGAACAGGCAATTTTGAACGAACTCACTTTCCCAGGGATAATCTACAATCTTATATGGTCTCCCTGACTTTCCTAAGGTATCACGTGCGCTTCGTTGTGGAATCTCTCAGGAGGCAAGCTGCCAGACTCGGTCACCGTTTGTACAGGACCACACACCACCACAAGTCAAAGCATGATACCTATGTAGCTCAGTCATATGTAATGGTTGAATGCTTTAATCGATGCTCATTACTGAAATACAATAGCGTCCAAATATTGAGGGTAGAGGGCTTTATTTAAAATGGAAATTGCTAATGTCGTGATGGTTGTCTAGTGTTCGTAATCACGTTCCTTCTGGCAACATACATCAGTCACGTTTAACACCGAGTTAAATAATAGCGACAAATACCTGTCCATGTGTGGATTAAGTACCATACCTCCGCCTTGTCACACCGCTGGTCGAACATCAGACACTATAGTACATCCGCCCACACTTCGTACAGTAGCTGCATGGCTGGAGTTGAGGGATATGTCGGGTCCAACACAAGGTGGCAGCTGATACATTCCTACCTGTGTCATAACCGTACCGTTGTGATGTATAAAGTCATATCACCTCGCTGAGTGGCAGCAGTCATGTGACACATTACGTCACTTACTAGCTCCCCGCGGCAGACACAACAATGCCAACGTTGATTCCTTGTTTAGAGAGAATGAGAAGAGAACGGCATCAGCCATGAGATAACCGTCGGACACTAAACTGATAACCCGTCACACAATAAACTGAGTCGGAGATTTCTGCATCCCGGCACAATGCCACGGTTATTTACTTGGAGCACTGTTTGGCTGTCGTTGTGAGACGGTGTCTCATTGTGGGTACGTCGTGTCGACTAAGGCGTGCAATAAAGAAGTTGTTCGCAGACCAGACGTTGATGCTTTAAATCAAAGAACACGATTACATTGAAAGCACAACACAACAATCTAACCTCTTTATCCCCACGTGAAAGAATCTTTCATGAATATCTTGATGGCGGCCTATTGTATAGACACACTTCACGATCGACTTTCTCAATTCAAATCACAGCGTCATGGGGCTTTGTAGGTAGAAACAAGTAAAGTAGATCAATACTGATCTTTACGCCTGTCGTTTGGGATCGATTATCGTGTACGACCAACCAGAATATCCTTCCCAATATTCATTATGTTTGGCATTGTGGCCCCCTAGTTATAACATTGTATACACCAGCATATATAGATATAGTTTATATCGCCCTGCCAAAACAAGAGTTATAGATAGATATGCGACCACAGCATTCAATAGTAGCACCTGTCGTTTCACAATTGTACACGTGTCTCCTCATAGTGTAGTGCTTCTAGAAAGTAGGCGTTGAATTGGTCTATACAACATTACACAGTTGGATCCTGTAGCTCACATTGATGTAACGTCTTATTGAACCTGTTTATAAACACACAAGCATAGCTTTGATACTCCTCGCTGGGGTATGAACACAGTACTGAGAAGAACCGAGTGTACAGGTCTGGTGTGATATATACTGTACTGTCCCCTGTACACTGTACAGGTCTAGTGTGATATATACTGTACTGTCTTCTGTACACCGTACAGGTCTGGTGTGATATATACTGTACTCTCTTCTGTACACCGTACAGGTCTGGTGTGATATATACTGTACTCTCTTCTGTACACCGTACAGGTCTGGTGTGATATATACTGTACTGTCCCCTGTACACTATACAGGTCTGGTGTGATATATACTGTACTGTCCCCTGTACACCGTACAGGTCTGGTGTGATATATACTGTACTGTCCCCTGTACACTATTACAGGTCTGGTGTGATATATACTGTACTGTCCCCTGTACACTATACAGGTCTGGTGTGATATATACTGTACTGTCTTCTGTACACCGTACAGGTCTGGTGTGATATATACTGTACTGTCTTCTGTACACCGTACAGGTCTGGTGTGATATATACTGTACTGTCTTCTGTACACCGTACAGGTCTGGTGTGATATATACTGTACTGTCTTCTGTACACTGTACAGGTCTGGTGTGATATATACTGTACTGTCTTCTGTACACTATACAGGTCTGGTGTGATATATACTGTACTGTCCCCTGTACACTATACAGGTCTGGTGTGATATATACTGTACTGTCTCTGTACACCGTACAGGTCTGGTGTGATATATACTGTACTGTCTTCTGTACACCGTACAGGTCTGGTGTGATATATACTGTACTGTCTTCTGTACACCGTACAGGTCTGTGTGATATATACTGTACTGTCCCTGTACACCGTACAGGTCTGTGTGATATATACTGTACTGTCCCCTGTACACCGTACAGGTCTAGTGTGATATATACTGTACTGTCCCCTGTACACTGTACAGGTCTGGTGTGATATATACTGTACTGTCTTCTGTACACCGTACAGGTCTGGTGTGATATATACTGTACTGTCTTCTGTACACTATACAGGTCTGGTGTGATATATACTGTACTGTCCCCTGTACACCGTACAGGTCTAGTGTGATATATACTGTACTGTCCCCTGTACACTGTACAGGTCTGGTGTGATATATACTGTACTGTCTTCTGTACACCGTACAGGTCTGGTGTGATATATACTGTACTGTCCCCTGTACACTGTACAGGTCTAGTGTGATATATACTGTACTGTCCCCTGTACACTATACAGGTCTGGTGTGATATATACTGTACTGTCCCCTGTACACCGTACAGGTCTGGTGTGATATATACTGTACTGTCCCCTGTAAACTATACAGGTCTGGTGTGATATATACTGTACTGTCCCCTGTACACCGTACAGGTCTAGTGTGATATATACTGTACTGTCCCCTGTACACTGTACAGGTCTGGTGTGATATATACTGTACTGTCCCCTGTACACCGTACAGGTCTAGTGTGATATATACTGTACTGTCCCCTGTACACCGTACAGGTCTAGTGTGATATATACTGTACTGTCCCCTGTACACCGTACAGGTCTAGTGTGATATATACTGTACTGTCCCCTGTACACCGTACAGGTCTGGTGTGATATATACTGTACTGTCCCCTGTACACCGTACAGGTCTGGTGTGATATATACTGTACTGTCCCCTGTACACTGTACAGGTCTGGTGTGATATATACTGTACTGTCCCCTGTACACCGTACAGGTCTAGTGTGATATATACTGTACTGTCCCCTGTACACTATACAGGTCTAGTGTGATATATACTGTACTGTCCCCTGTACACTGTACAGGTCTGGTGTGATATATACTGTACTGTCCCCTGTACACTATACAGGTCTGGTGTGATATATACTGTACTGTCCCCTGTACACTGTACAGGTCTGGTGTGATATATACTGTACTGTCCCCTGTACACTGTACAGGTCTGGTGTGATATATACTGTACTGTCTTCTGTACACCGTACAGGTCTGGTGTGATATATACTGTACTGTCCCCTGTACACCGTACAGGTCTGGTGTGATATATACTGTACTGTCCCCTGTACACTATACAGGTCTGGTGTGATATATACTGTACTGTCCCCTGTACACTATACAGGTCTGGTGTGATATATGCTGTACTGTCCCCTGTACACTGTACAGGTCTGGTGTGATATATACTGTACTGTCCCCTGTACACTGTACAGGTCTAGTGTGATATATACTGTACTGTCCCCTGTACACTATACAGGTCTGGTGTGATATATGCTGTACTGTCCCCTGTACACTATACAGGTCTGGTGTGATATATGCTGTACTGTCCCCTGTACACTATACAGGTCTAGTGTGATATATACTGTACTGTCCCCTGTACACTATACAGGTCTGGTGTGATATATGCTGTACTGTCCCCTGTACACTATACAGGTCTGGTGTGATATATACTGTACTGTCCCCTGTACACTGTACAGGTCTAGTGTGATATATACTGCACTGTCCCCTGTACACTATACAGGTCTGGTGTGATATATGCTGTACTGTCCCCTGTACACTATACAGGTCTGGTGTGATATATACTGTACTGTCCCCTGTACACTGTACAGGTCTGGTGTGATATATACTGTACTGTCCCCTGTACACCGTACAGGTCTGGTGTGATATATACTGTACTGTCCCCTGTACACTATACAGGTCTGGTGTGATATATACTGTACTGTCCCCTGTACACTATACAGGTCTGGTGTAATATATACTGTACTGTCCCCTGCACACCGTACAGGTCTGGTGTGATATATACTGTACTGTCCCTGTACACTGTACAGGTCTGGTGTGATATATACTGCACTGTCCCCTGTACACTGTACAGGTCTGGTGTGATATATCCTGTACTGTCCCCTGTACACTGTACAGGTCTAGTGTGATATATACTGTACTGTCTTCTGTACACCGTACAGGTCTGGTGTGATATATACTGTACTATCTTTTGTACACTGTACAGGTCTGGTGTGATATATACTATACTGTCTTCTGTACACCATACAGGTCTGGTGTGATATATACGGTACTGTCCCCTGTACACTGTACAGGTCTGGTGTGATATATACTGTACTGTCTTCTGTACACCGTACAGGTCTGGTGTGATATATACTGTACTGTCCCCTGTACACTGTACTGTCTTCTGTCCACCGTACAGGTCTGGTGTGATATATACTGTACTGTCCCCTGTACACTATACAGGTCTGGTGTGATATATACTGTACTGTCTTCTGTACACCGTACAGGTCTGGTGTGATATATACTGTACTGTCCCGTGTACACTATACAAGTCTGGTGTGATATATACTGTACTGTCTTCTGTACACCGTACAGGTTTGGTGTGATATATACTGTACTGTCCCCTGTACACCGTACAGGTCTGGTGTGATATATACTGTACTGTCCCTGTACACTGTACAGGTCTGGTGTGATATATACTGTACTCTCTTCTGTACACCGTACAGGTCTGGTGTGATATATACTGTACTGCCTTCTGTACACCGTACAGGTCTGGTGTGATATATACTGTACTGTCTTCTGTACACCGTACATGTCTGGTGTGATATATACTGTACTGTCTTCTGTACACCGTACAGGTCTGGTGTGATACATACTGTACTGTCTTCTGTACACTGTACAGGTCTGGTGTGATATATACTGTACTCTCTTCTGTACACCGTACAGGTCTGGTGTGATATATACTGTACTGTCTTCTGTACACCGTACATGTCTGGTGTGATATATACTGTACTGTCCCCTGTACACCGTACAGGTCTGGTGTGATATATACTGTACTGTCCCCTGTACACTGTACAGGTCTGATGTGATATATACTGTACTGTCTTCTGTACACCGTACAGGTCTGGTGTGATATATACTGTACTGTCTTCTGTACACCGTACAGGTCTGGTGTGATATATACTGTACTGTCTTCTGTACACCGTACAGGTCTGTAGTGATATATACTGTACTGTCCCCTGTACACCGTACAGGTCTTGTGTGATATATACTGTACTGTCTTCTGTACACCGTACAGGTCTTGTGTGATATATCCTGTACTCTCTTCTGTACACCGTACAGGTCTGTAGTGATATATACTGTACTGTCCCCTGTACACCGTACAGGTCTTGTGTGATATATACTGTACTGTCTTCTGTACACCGTACAGGTCTTGTGTGATATATCCTGTACTCTCTTCTGTACACCGTACAGGTCTTGTGTGATATATACGGTACTGTCTTCTGTTCTGTTTATGTAAAGAACAGACCAGAAGGACGAGTTGTATGTAAAGAACACACCAGCAGGACGATTTGTATGTAAATAACAGACCAGCAGGACGAGTTGTATGTAAAGAACAGACCAGCAGGACGAGTTGTATGTAAAGAACAGACCAGGAGGACGAGTTGTATGTAAAGAACAGACCAGCAGGACGAGTTGTATGTAAAGAACAGACCAGGAGGACGAGTTGTATGTAAAGAACAGACCAGAAGGACGAGTTGTATGTAAAGAACACACCAGCAGGACGATTTGTATGTAAATAACAGACCAGCAGGACGAGTTGTATGTAAAGAACAGACCAGCAGGACGAGTTGTATGTAAAGAACAGACCAGGAGGACGAGTTGTATGTAAAGAACAGACCAGGAGGACGAGTTGTATGTAAAGAACAGACCAGCAGGACGAGTTGTATGTAAATGAGTGAGTAAGTTTAGTTTTACACCGCACTCAGCAATATTCAAGCTATATGGCGGCGGTCTGTAAATAATCGAGTCTGGACCAGAGAATCCAGTGATCAACAGCATGAGCATCGATCTGCGCAATGGGGAACCGATGACATGTGTCAACCAAGTCAGCGAGCCTGACCACCCGATCCCGTTAGTCGCCTTTTACGACAAGCATAGTCGCCTTTTATAGCAAGCATGGGTTGCTGAAGGGCTATTCTAATAGACCCGGACCTTCACGGGTCGAGTTGTATGTAAAGAACAGACCAGGAGGACGAGTTGTATGTAAAGAACAGACCAGCAGGACAAGTTGTATGTAAAGAACAGACCAGGAGGACGAGTTGTATGTAAAGAACAGACCAGAAGGACGAGTTGTATGTAAAGAACAGACCAGAAGGAGCAGCTGTATTTAAACAACCGATCATGAAAACGCCACACACATCTAAGTTGTGAGTGTCCGCCTGAGGGGATCATAGATTGTAATGTTGACAGTCCCGGCTGACCTCATGAGTCCAGTGTCTCATCTGGGATATGTATTGACATTAATCTTGACTCGAGTTAAGCTGTTATCGATTTCTTCCATATGTATGTTGTTGTTTGTTAAAATGCAGTTGCCTACCGTTTCAAGAAGACACTTCATACAGGTCGTACCACAGACTCAGATGCCTCACGCAGCCACCTTCCTGAAACATGATTCTGTACCTGTGTGGTGTACGCTACATAGTGGAAACAACAGCCCTGAACGCATAAAGCGTAACCCAAATAGTTTACAGCCCAAAGTCGGTTTATGGGATGAACGGTCCTTAAATTCGTGTTGTTTATGGTCCATGGTGTTTAGTCCCTTCACACCGTCAGCATTTACTGTTGGCACATTCGTGAGCAGGTGACAGTTATATAATCATATGCACCTGTTTAATATACCTCATACCATTGTTAATATACCTCATACCATTGTTAATATACCTCATACCATTGTTAATATACCTCATACCAGGCTTACAGCAGCACTGTAACGAAGCCCACGGGATACAGTGCTCTCCTGACAACACACGGTGGCACAGACACCTGGGGGTGGGGTGGGTGTGTGTGTGGTGTGTGTGTGTGTGTGTGTGGGGGGTGATATTGGTTTTATTATGCTGTATGACTTATGACTTTTTAAATCCAAGTGCTTGAAATGTTACCCTTCAATTCCCACCATTGACTAAAGAATTTAAGAGTTTAATACGGCTTCATGGAACTAGTGTAACTTATCAACGTGACACCAGCAGAACTCCTCCGCTGGTGCTCCGTGTAAAACAGCCCCAATCTCTTTAATCACAAGCTATAGACAAAACATGTGCACACTCTTCTTAAAAGGTTTTATGATGGATCTATGAAAATATAAGCCTTTTCGTAAATCAGACACCCCCCCTCCCCCCAAAAAACAAAAACAAAAAAAACACCCCAAAACAACACAATGGGGAGGTAATTACCGCGAGTCGCAGACTCAACCTGCAAAAGAATAAGCAATTTGTCTACAAAAGCATTCCCTTCACACGAGTTATACACAGATGTAGTGCCTCACGACGTGTTACAGCTGATTGAAGAACCCCTTCTTCATGTGTTAACCATTATCTAAACCTAGTCCTGGGGTTAAACAGTGAAATATTCCTCATCAGGTGTTTCACATTGCAGTATCCCCAGTCACGTGTAACACATTGAAGCAATGGAGACAGAGGGGACACTCTAACAGGAAGCAATGGAGACAGAGGGGAAACTCTAACAGGAAGCAATGGAGACAGAGGGGAAACTCTAACAGGAAGCAATGGAGACAGAGGGGAAACTCTAACAGGAAGCAATGGAGACAGAGGGGAAACTCTAACAGGAAGCAATGGAGACAGAGGGGAAACTCTAACAGGAAGCAATGGAGACAGAGGGGACACTCTAACAAGAAGCAATGGAGACAGAGGGGACACTCTAACAGGAAGCAATGGAGCCAAGGGGAAACTCTAACAGGAAGCAATGGAGACAGAGGGGACACTCTAACAGGAAGCAATGGAGACAGAGGGGAAACTCTAACAGGAAGCAATGGAGACAGAGGGGACACTCTAACAGGAAGCAATGGAGACAAAGGGGAAACTCTAACAGGAAGCAATGGAGACAGAGGGGACACTCTAACAGGAAGCAATGGAGACAAAGGGGACACTCTAACAGGAAGCAATGGAGACAGAGGGGACACTCTAACAGGAAGCAATGGAGACAGAGGGGGCACTCTAACAGGAAGCAATGGAGCCAAGGGGAAACTCTAACAGGAAGCAATGGAGACAGAGGGGAAACTCTAACAGGAAGCAATGGAGACAGAGGGGAAACTCCAACAGGAAGCAATGGAGACAGAGGGGAACTCTCTAACAGGAAGCAATGGAGACAGAGGGGACACTCTAACAGGAAGCAATGGAGCCAAGGGGAAACTCTAACAGGAAGCAATGGAGACAGAGGGGAAACTCTAACAGGAAGCAATGGAGCCAAGGGGAAACTCTAACAGGAAGCAATGGAGACAGAAGGGACACTCTAACAGGAAGCAATGGAGCCAAGGGGAAACTCTAACAGGAAGCAATGGAGACAGAGGGGACACTCTAACAGGAAGCAATGGAGACAGAGGGGAAACTCCAACAGGAAGCAATGGAGACAGAGGGGAAACTCTAACAGGAAGCAATGGAGACAGAGGGGACACTCTAACAGGAAGCAATGGAGACAAAGGGGACACTCTAACAGGAAGCAATGGAGCCAAGGGGAAACTCCAACAGGAAGCAATGGAGACAAAGGGGAAACTCTAACAGGAAGCAATGGAGACAGAGGGGAAACTCCAACAGGAAGCAATGGAGACAGAGGGGACACTCTAACAGGAAGCAATGGAGACAGAGGGGACACTCTAACAGGAAGCAATGGAGACAGAGGGGACACTCTAACAGGAAGCAATGGAGACAGAGGGGAAACTCTAACAGGAAGCAATGGAGACACAGGGCCAACTTCTGCAGGAAACCGTAACCGTACACGTATCACGCATGCCTTTACATAGGGATATTCCGCGTCTTCACGTATGACGCATGCCATTGCCAAGAGATATTCCGCGTCCTCACGTATCATGCATGTCATTGCCAAGAGATATTCCGCGTCTTCACGTATGACGCATGCCATTGCCAAGAGATATTCCGCGTCCTCACGTATCATGCATGTCATTGCCAAGAGATATTCCGCGTCTTCACGTATCATGCATGCAATTGCCAAGAGATATTCCGCGTCTTCACGTATGACGCATGCCATTGCCAAGAGATATTCCGCGTCTTCACGTATCATGCATGTCATCACCGAGAGATATTCCGCTTCTTCACGTATTACTCATGTCATCACCGAGAGATATTCTACTTCTTCACGTATCACGCATGTCATTACCGGGAGATATCACACGTCTTCACGTATCACGCATGTCATCACTGAGAAACATTCCGGTTCTTCAAATCACGCATGTCATCACCGAGAGATATTCTGCTTCTTCGCCTATCACGCATGTCATTACCGAGAGATATCATACGTCTCCACATATCACACATGTCATTACCGAGAGATATCACACGTCTTCACGTATCACGCATGTCATCACCGAGAGATATTCCGCTTCTTCACCTATCACGCATGTCATCACCGAGAGATATTCCACGTCTCCACCTATCACGCATGTAATCACCGAGAGATATTCTGCTTCTTCGCCTATCACGCATGTCATTACCGAGAGATATCATACGTCTCCACATATCACACATGTCATTACCGAGAGATATCACACGTCTTCACGTATCACGCATGTCATCACCGAGAGATATTCCGCTTCTTCACCTATCACGCATGTCATCACCGAGAGATATTCCACGTCTCCACCTATCACGCATGTAATCACCGAGAGATATTCCGCTTCTTCACCTATCACGCATGTCATCACCGAGAGATATTCCACGTCTCCACCTATCACGCATGTAATCACCGAGAGATATTCCGCTTCTTCACCTATCACGCATGTCATCACCGAGAGATATTCCGCTTCTTCACCTATCACGCATGACATCACCGAGAGATATTCCGCTTCTTCACCTATCACGCATGTCATCACCGAGAGATATTCCGCTTCTTCACCTATCACGCATGACATCACCGAGAGATATTCCGCTTCTTCACCTATCACGCATGACATCACCGAGAGATATTCCGCTTCTTCACCTATCACGCATGCCATCACCGAGAGATATTCCGCTTCTTCACGTATGGCACGTCTTTACATGGAAATATCCCACGTCTTCACGTATCACATGTCTTTAAATGGAAGTATCCCGTGTTTTCAGATAACACCATATCACACGACTTACCTAGCTATGTGTCAGGAGAGCCTCTGTGGAGGTGTGTTGTACTTACCTGTGACACGTGTGGAAGAGGCCCCATGTCAGATCCCCGCCTATGTATGGGCATGTGTGCTGCTGTATGCGTGGTCCCCCTGATTACCAGGTGTGTAGGCAGGGCAACACGTGGTCCCCCTGATTACCAGGTGTGTAGGCAGGCCAACACGTGGTCCCCCTGATTACCAGGTGTGTAGGCAGGGCAACACGTGGTCCCCGTGATTACCAGGTGTAGGCAGGGCAACGCGTGGTCCCCCTGATTACGAGGTGTGTAGGCAGGGCAACAAGTGGTCCCCCTGATTACCAGGTGTGTAGGCAGGGCAACACGTCGTCCCCCTGATTACCAGGTGTGTAGGCAGGGGAACGAGTGGTCCCCTTGATTACCAGGTGTGTAGGCAGGGCAACTCGTGGTCCCCTGATTACCAGGTGTGTAGGCAGGGCAACACGTGGTCCCCTGATTACCAGGTGTGGGCAGGGCAACACGTGATCCCCCTGATAACCAGGTGTGTAGGCAGGGCAACACGTGGTCCCCCTTACTACCAGGTGTGTAGGTACGGCAACACGAGGTCCCCCTGATTACCAGGTGTGTAGGCAGGGCAACACGTGGTCCCCCTTACTACCAGGTGTGTAGGTACGGCAACACGTGATCCCCCTGATTACCAGGTGTGTAGGCAGGGCAACACGTGGTCCCCCTGATTACCAGGTGTGTAGGCAGGGCAACACGTGGCCCCCTTACTACCAGGTGTGTAGGCAGGGCAACACGTGGTCCCCCTGATTACCAGGTGTGTAGGCAGGGCAACACGTGGTTTCACTGACACATGACATGTACAAGATTTGATGTCGGCTTCACCTGGTTTAATATCTTGAGCATAGATTACTTCTGTTCTTTTCACATCGACAAATTCACAGCCCGAATCTGCAGGTCCATCTCAGAAATGCACACATGATGAATATGATAATGATAATTATGCAACATGATTTTATGATAAACATTTTGACTTGAATGATGCTACTAAAACACTCATCGCCGCTACAACAGTTACTTCCTTTGCGTTGAATTGCACTCTAAACTTGTCTACCGGTATAATTTCCTAGTGGCATGTATAGCCACAAATCAATGTACCCTCCTGATCGATGATTAATCATTCTACTTACGAACACCCTGGGTAAGTCTGCTGAGTGCACCGTGGTGAGGGCTAATGACACCGTCTATTTCAGTGGCCAGCCTGCTTTAAGTACTTCCCCATTACTTATCTCATGTCTTTCATGTGAATGACAGACCGAGCAACTTACATTGCGCAATGAGCTACTGGAGTTTAAATATAGGGCCTTGAAATGTCCACGCGAGAAGCACGTGCCAGTTTGTCCCCCGCGACTAGGATACGGATCCACCCTGGTTTGGCTGGTTGACACATGTCGTCAATGAAAAAATGAAAAAAATTCCAGTAACCAAGTACTATCAATAAAAATATCTGTAAGCCTCATAGAATGATGAGTGGGTGGGTGGGTTGTTGTTTGAGTGAGTGAGTGGGTTGGTGACTGGGTTGGTGAGTGAGTTGGTGAGTGGGTTGGTTGGTGGGTGAGTGAGTGAGTGACTGAGTGGGTTGGTGACTGGGTTGGTGAGTGAGTTGGTGAGTGGGTGGGTTGGTGAGTGAGTGACTGAGTGACTGAGTGGTTTGATGAGTGAGTGAGTGAGTAGAGCCCCCAGTACTGCTAATGGCGGGTTAACGGGGTCTTACTGAGGTATTTCTGCTGTAACGTCATGTGGCATCGGAGTTATACACAGTCACTAAACAACACGAGGAGCTGAGATTCGATCAGGTTTTGCTCCATATATGACCTTTGTGCCACCTATATCTTACCTACTGTTCTTACTGCAAGGACGAAGGGCGTCATTGTTAGCGAGTCATTATTATTAATCATTCAGGTTTAGAAGCGGTCATAGCGTCCCTGTACTATAAACAAGTCAGTAATATCTTCCCTGTACTTTAAACAAGTCAGTCATATCTTCCCTGGACTTTAAACAAGTCAATCATATCTTCCCTGTACTTTAAACAAGTCAGTCATATCTTCCCTGGACTTTAAACAAGTCAGTCATATCTTCCCTGTACTTTAAACAAGTCAGTCATATCTTCCCTGGACTTTAAACAAGTCAGTCATATCTTCCCTGTACTTTAAACTAGTCAGTCATATCTTCCCTGTACTTTAAACAAGTCAGTCATATCTTCCCTGTACTTTAAACAAGTCAGTCATATCTTCCCTGGACTTTAAACAAATCAGTCATATCTTCCCTGGACTTTAAACAAGTCAATCATATCTTCCCTGGACTTTAAACAAGTCAGTCATATCTTCCCTGGACTTAAAACAAGTCAGTCATATCTTCCCTGGACTTTAAACAAGTCAGTCATATCTTCCCTGGACTTTAAACAAGTCAGTCATATCTTCCCTGGACTTTAAACAAGTCAGTCAAACCGCATGTGCTATCCCCTGTGTCCAGTGACATGTGTTGTTCCCGAGTCCAGTGACATGTGTTGTTCCTGAGTCCAGTGACATGTGTTGTTCCCGAGTCCAGTGACACGTGTTGTTCCCGAGTCCAGTGACATGTGTTGTTCCCGAGTCCAGTGACATGTGTTGTTCCCGAGTCCAGTGACACGTGTTGCTCCCTGAGTCCAGTGACAAGTGTTGTCCCCTGAGTCCAGTGACACGTGTTGTTCCCGAGTCAAGTGACATGTGTTGTTTCTGAATCCAGTGATATGTGTTGTTCCCGAGTCCAGTGACATGTGTTGTTCCCGAATCCAGTGACATTTGTTGTTCCTGAGTCCAGTGACATGTGTTGTTCCCGAGTCCAGTGACATTTGTTGTTCCCGAGTCCAGTGACATGTGTTGTTCCCGAGTCCAGTGACATGTGTTGTTCCCTAGTCCAGTGACATTTGTTCTTCCTGAGTCAATGAGTGATATGTGCTCCCCGTGAGTCCCGTCACATGTTTTATCCCGTGAGTTACGTGATAAGTACTATACGTCAGTCCTGCAACAAGTTTTATCCGTGAATCCAGTAACAAGTGCTATCTGTCAAGTTAGTGACAATACGTACACAAATACGTTCATAATGATTTTGAAGTGTAAGTCACAATCAAAACACTTTTCCAAAGTTTACTTTATTTCCTGAAAGTTTAGACCCGATACCAAAATATTCGCCTGTAACATGGTTGATTAAGGACATTTCTGCGTCTACCATTTTTGCTTTATAAACGTTGACTTATACGGCAATATCTGCATCCCAAGTGACGAATACCCTCCAAATTGACGCGTACCCCATTGCCGAGTGACGAATAGCCTCCAAATAGACGCCTACCCCATTGCCGAGTGACGAATACCCTCCATATAGACGCGTACCCTATTGCCAAGTGACGAATAGCCTCCAAATAGACGTGTACCCTATTGCCAAGTGACGAATACCCTCCATATAGACGCGTACCCTATTGCCGATTGACGAATACCCTACAAATAGACGTGTACCCCATTGCCGGGTGACGAATACCCTCCATATAGACGCGTACCCCATTGCCGAGTGACGAATAGCCTCCAAATAGACGCGTACCCCATTGCCGACTGACGAATACCCTCCATATAGACGCGTACCCCATTGCCGAGAGACGAATAGCCTCCATATAGACGCGTACCCCATTGCCGAGTGACGAATACCCTCCATATAGACGCGTACCCCATTGCCGAGTGACGAATACCCTACAAATTGACGCCTACCCTATTGCCGAGTGACGAATACCCTACAAATTGACGCGTACCCTATTGCCGAGTGACGAATAGCCTCCATATAGACGCGTACCCCATTGCCGACTGACGAATACCCTCCATATAGACGCGTACCCTATTGCCGGATGACGAAAAGGCTCCATATAGACGCGTACCCTATTGCCGAGTGACGAATACCCTCCATATAGACGCGTATCCCATTGCCGGGTGACGAATAGCCTCCATATAGACGCGTACCCTATTGCCGAGTGACGAATACCCTCCATATAGACGCGTACCCCATTGTCGAGTGACGAATAGCCTCCATATAGACGCGTACCTCATTGCCGAGTGACGAATACCCTCCATATAGACGCGTACCCCATTGCCGACTGACGAATACCCTCCATATAGACGCGTACCCCATTGCCGAGTGACGAATAGCCTCCAAATAGACGCGTACCCCATTGCCGAGTGACGAATACCCTCCATATAGACGCGTACCCCATTGCCGAGTGACGAATACCCTCCATATAGACGCGTACCCCATTGCCGGGTTACGAATAGCCTCCATATAGACGCGTACCCCATTGCCGAGTGACGAATACCCTACAAATTGACGCGTACCCTATTGCCGAGTGACGAATACCCTGCAAATTGACGGGTACCCTATTGCCGACTGACGAATACCCTACAAATTGACGCCTACCCCATTGCCGAGTGACGAATAGCCTCCATATAGACGCGTACCCTATTGCCGAGTGACGAATACCCTCCATATAGACGCGTACCCCATTGTCGACTGACGAATACCCTCCATATAGACGCGTACCCCATTGCCGAGTGACGAATAGCCTCCATATAGACGCGTACCCCATTGCCGAGTGACGAATACCCTCCATATAGACGCGTACCCCATTGCCGAGTGACGAATAGCCTCCAAATAGACGCGTACCCCATTGCCGAGTGACGAATACCCTCCATATAGACGCGTACCCCATTGCCGAGTGACGAATACCCTCCATATAGACGCGTACCCCATTGCCGAGTGACGAATACCCTCCATATAGACGCGTACCCCATTGCCGGGTTACGAATAGCCTCCAAATAGACGCGTACCCTATTGTCGACTGTGACCCTCCATAATACGCGTACCCCATTGCCGAGTGACGAATAGCCTCCATATAGACGCGTACCCCATTGCCGAGTGACGAATACCCTCCATATAGACGCGTACCCCATTGCCGAGTGACGAATAGCCTCCAAATAGACGCGTACCCCATTGCCGAGTGACGAATACCCTCCATATAGACGCGTACCCTATTGTCGACTGACGAATACCCTCCATATAGACGCGTACCCCATTGCCGAGTGACGAATAGCCTCCATATAGACGCGTACCCCATTGCCGAGTGACGAATACCCTCCATATAGACGCGTACCCCATTGCCGAGTGACGAATAGCCTCCAAATAGACGCGTACCCCATTGCCGAGTGACGAATACCCTCCATATAGACGCGTACCCCATTGCCGAGTGACGAATACCCTCCATATAGACGCGTACCCCATTGCCGGGTTACGAATAGCCTCCATATAGACGCGTACCCCATTGCCGAGTGACGAATACCCTACAAATTGACGCGTACCCTATTGCCGAGTGACGAATACCCTGCAAATTGACGGGTACCCTATTGCCGACTAACGAATACCCTACAAATTGACGCCTACCCCATTGCCGAGTGACGAATAGCCTCCATATAGACGCGTACCCCATTGCCGAGTGACGAATACCCTACAAATTGACGCGTGCCCCATTGCCGAGTGACGAATAGCCTCCATATAGACGCGTACCCCATTGCCGAGTGACGAATAGCCTCCATATAGACGCGTACCCCATTGCCGAGTGACGAATACCCTCCATATAGACGCGTACCCCATTGCCGAGAGACGAATAGCCTCCATATAGACGCGTACCCCATTGCCGAGTGACGAATACCCTCCATATAGACGCGTACCCCATTGCCGAGTGACGAATACCCTACAAATTGACGCCTACCCTATTGCCGAGTGACGAATACCCTACAAATTGACGCGTACCCTATTGCCGAGTGACGAATAGCCTCCATATAGACGCGTACCCCATTGCCGAGTGACGAATACCCTCCATATAGACGCGTACCCTATTGCCGGATGACGAAAGGCTCCATATAGACGCGTACCCTATTGCCGAGTGACGAATACCCTCCATATAGACGCGTATCCCATTGCCGGGTGACGAATAGCCTCCATATAGACGCGTACCCTATTGCCGAGTGACGAATACCCTCCATATAGACGCGTACCCCATTGTCGAGTGACGAATAGCCTCCATATAGACGCGTACCTCATTGCCGAGTGACGAATACCCTCCATATAGACGCGTACCCCATTGCCGACTGACGAATACCCTCCATATAGACGCGTACCCCATTGCCGAGTGACGAATAGCCTCCAAATAGACGCGTACCCCATTGCCGAGTGACGAATACCCTCCATATAGACGCGTACCCCATTGCCGAGTGACGAATACCCTCCATATAGACGCGTACCCCATTGCCGGGTTACGAATAGCCTCCATATAGACGCGTACCCCATTGCCGAGTGACGAATACCCTACAAATTGACGCGTACCCTATTGCCGAGTGACGAATACCCTGCAAATTGACGGGTACCCTATTGCCGACTGACGAATACCCTACAAATTGACGCCTACCCCATTGCCGAGTGACGAATAGCCTCCATATAGACGCGTACCCTATTGCCGAGTGACGAATACCCTCCATATAGACGCGTACCCCATTGTCGACTGACGAATACCCTCCATATAGACGCGTACCCCATTGCCGAGTGACGAATAGCCTCCATATAGACGCGTACCCCATTGCCGAGTGACGAATACCCTCCATATAGACGCGTACCCCATTGCCGAGTGACGAATACCCTCAAATAGACGCGTACCCCATTGCCGAGTGACGAATACCCTCCATATAGACGCGTACCCCATTGCCGAGTGACGAATACCCTCCATATAGACGCGTACCCCATTGCCGAGTGACGAATACCCTCCATATAGACGCGTACCCCATTGCCGGGTTACGAATAGCCTCCATATAGACGCGTACCCTATTGTCGACTGACGAATACCCTCCATATAGACGCGTACCCCATTGCCGAGTGACGAATAGCCTCCATATAGACGCGTACCCCATTGCCGAGTGACGAATACCCTCCATATAGACGCGTACCCCATTGCCGAGTGACGAATAGCCTCCAAATAGACGCGTACCCCATTGCCGAGTGACGAATACCCTCCATATAGACGCGTACCCTATTGTCGACTGACGAATACCCTCCATATAGACGCGTACCCCATTGCCGAGTGACGAATAGCCTCCATATAGACGCGTACCCCATTGCCGAGTGACGAATACCCTCCATATAGACGCGTACCCCATTGCCGAGTGACGAATAGCCTCCAAATAGACGCGTACCCCATTGCCGAGTGACGAATACCCTCCATATAGACGCGTACCCCATTGCCGAGTGACGAATACCCTCCATATAGACGCGTACCCCATTGCCGGGTTACGAATACCCTCCATATAGACGCGTACCCCATTGCCGAGTGACGAATACCCTACAAATTGACGCGTACCCTATTGCCGGTGACGAATACCCTGCAAATTGACGGGTACCCTATTGCCGACTAACGAATACCCTACAAATTGACGCCTACCCCATTGCCGAGTGACGAATAGCCTCCATATAGACGCGTACCCCATTGCCGAGTGACGAATACCCTACAAATTGACGCGTGCCCCATTGCCGAGTGACGAATAGCCTCCATATAGACGCGTACCCCATTGCCGAGTGACGAATAGCCTCCATATAGACGCGTACCCCATTGCCGAGTGACGAATACCCTCCATATAGACGCTTACCCCATTGCCGGGTGACGAATGGCGTGGTCCAGAAATGTTGCATCCTCCTGGATACAAATGACACAAATGTTTTGTGAACCTTATATCAATGCAAGTGTACGTTCAGATGTTCGTGAGTTAAAGGAATCTAGCAACCTTGCCCTTGACAGTAGATGTCGCGTAGCCTCTACAGGAGGGGATGTCACATACTGCCTATGTCATGTGCAGTATCAGGTACTACTATGCAGTAATATTCTGTTTTTATGTCGCACTGATTCATTTTACGTGTGATGAGATCCCGTGTAATATCGTTTTGATACATTCCTTTCACGTGGATGTGATAAACACTGAATATGGAGAAATGGAAGTTCAGCTGATTTAGTTGTAAACACATAAGAAGATGCGGCTTTGAGTCCATAAATACTGGTTTCTCGGTTTAATTACAGAATGGGTAATAAATAGAATAACCCACGAAGTACGAGTGATTAAGGGAAATATGTCCCTCGTGAAATTAATGTCGCTAAAGCTCGGTTCAGTAAACATTAATTTCCCCCGGGACATATTTCCGTTATTCTGTAAGTAAGACATTATTGTACTACATAGTCTCTCTATCGGGTACTGCCATTAAATTTGTGCTGTCTGTCTATCGGGTACTGCCGTTAAAGTTGCACTGTCGATCTATCAGGTACTGCCGTTAAAGTTGCACTGTCGATCTATCGGGTACTGCCGTTAAAGTTGCACTGTCGATCTATCGGGAACTGCCGTTAAAGTTGCACTGTCTCTCTATCGGATACTGCAATTGAAGTTGCACTGTCTCTCTATCGGGTACTGCCGTTAAAGTTGCACTGTCGATCTATCGGGTACTGCCGTTGAAGTTGCACTGTCTCTCTATCGGATACTGCAATTGAAGTTGCACTGTCTCTCTATCGGGTACTGCCGTTAAAGTTGCACTGTCTCTCTATCGGGAACTGCCGTTAAAGTTGCACTGTCTCTCTATCGGGTACTGCCGTTGAAGTTGCACTGTCTCTCTATCGGGTACTGCCGTTGAAGTTGCACTGTCTCTCTATCGGGTACTGCCGTTGAAGTTGCACTGTCTCTCTATCGGGTACTGCCATTGAAGTTGCACTGTCTCTCTATCAGGTACTGCCGTTGAAGTTGCACTGTCTCTCTATCGGGTACTGCCGTTGAAGTTGCACTGTCGATCTATCGGGTACTGCCGTTGAAGTTGCACTGTCTCTCTATCGGATACTGCAATTGAAGTTGCACTGTCTCTCTATCGGGTACTGCCGTTAAAGTTGCACTGTCTCTATCGGGAACTGCCGTTAAAGTTGCACTGTCTCTCTATCGGGTACTGCCGTTGAAGTTGCACTGTCTCTCTATCGGGTACTGCCGTTGAAGTTGCACTGTCTCTCTATCGGGTACTGCCGTTGAAGTTGCACTGTCTCTCTATCGGGTACTGCCATTGAAGTTGCACTGTCTCTCTATAGGGTACTGCCGTTGAAGTTGCACTGTTTCTCTATCGGGTACTGCCGTTGAGGTTGCACTGTCTCTATCGGATACTGCAATTGAAGTTGCACTGTCTCTCTATCGGGTACTGCCGTTGAAGTTGCACTGTCTCTCTATCGGGTACTGCCGTTGAAGTTGCACTGTCTCTCTATCGGATACTGCCGTTGAAGTTGCACTGTCCCTCTATCGGGAACTGCCGTTGAAGTTGCACTGTCTCTCTATCGGGAACTGCCATTGAAGTTGCACTGTCCCTTTATCGGGAACTGCCGTTGAAGTTGCACTGTCTCTCCATCGGGAACTGCCGTTGAAGTTGCACTGTCCCTCTATCGGGTACTGCCGTTGAAGTTGCACTGTCTCTCTATCGGGTACTGCCGTTGAGGTTGCACTGTCTCTCTATCGGGAACTGCCGTTGAGGTTGCACTGTCTCTCTATCGGGTACTGCCATTGAAGTTGCACTGTGTCTCTATCGGGTACTGCCGTTGAGGTTGCACTGTCTCTCTATCGGGAACTGCCGTTGAAGTTGCACTGTCTCTCTATCGGGAACTGTCGTTGAAGTTGCACTGTCTCTCTATCGGGTTCTGCCGTTGAAGTTGCACTGTCTCTCTATCGGGTACTGCCGTTGAGGTTGCACTGTCTGTCTATCGGGAACTGCCGTTGAGGTTGCACTGTCTCTCTATCGGGTACTGCCGTTGAGGTTGCACTGTCTCTCTATCGGGTACTGCCGTTGAAGTTGCACTGTCTCTCTATCGGGTACTACCGTTGAGGTTGCACTGTCTCTCTATCGGGTACTGCCATTGAAGTTGCACTGTCTCTCTATAGGGTACTGCCGTTGAAGTTGCACTGTTTCTCTATCGGGTACTGCCGTTGAGGTTGCACTGTCTCTCTATCGGATACTGCAATTGAAGTTGCACTGTCTCTCTATCGGGTACTGCCGTTGAAGTTGCACTGTCTCTCTATCGGGTACTGCCGTTGAAGTTGCACTGTCTCTCTATCGGATACTGCCGTTGAAGTTGCACTGTCCCTCTATCGGGAACTGCCGTTGAAGTTGCACTGTCTCTCTATCGGGAACTGCCATTGAAGTTGCACTGTCTCTCCATCGGGAACTGCCGTTGAGCTTGCACTGTCTCTCTATCGGGAACTGCCGTTGAAGTTGCACTCTCT
This sequence comes from Haliotis rubra, assembly GCF_003918875.1. Lineage (NCBI taxonomy): Eukaryota > Metazoa > Mollusca > Gastropoda > Lepetellida > Haliotidae > Haliotis > Haliotis rubra. The sequence goes on along the minus strand of NW_025765815.1, from coordinate 14,046 downwards.
CTCTATCGGGTACTGCCGTTGAAGTTGCACTGTCTTTCTATCGGGAACTGCCGTTGAAGTTGCACTGTCTCTCTATCGGGAACTGCCGTTGAAGTTGCACTGTCTCTCTATCGAGAACTGCCGTTGAAGTTGCACTGTCTTTCTATCGGGTACTGCCGTTGAAGTTGCACTGTCCCTCTATCGGGAACTGCCGTTGAAGTTGCACTGTCCCTTTATCGGGAACTGCCGTTGAAGTTGCACTGTCTCTCTATCGGGAACTGCCATTGAAGTTGCACTGTCTCTCCATCGGGAACTGCCGTTGAAGTTGCACTGTCCCTCTATCGGGTACTGCCGTTGAAGTTGCACTGTCTCTCTATCGGGTACTGCCGTTGAGGTTGCACTGTCTCTCTATCGGGAACTGCCGTTGAGGTTGCACTGTCTCTCTATCGGGTACTGCCATTGAAGTTGCACTGTCTCTATCGGGAACTGCCGTTGAAGTTGCACTGTGTCTCTATCGGGTACTGCCGTTGAGGTTGCACTGTCTCTCTATCGGGAACTGCCGTTGAAGTTGCACTGTCTCTCTATCGGGAACTGTCGTTGAAGTTGCACTGTCTCTCTATCGGGTTCTGCCGTTGAAGTTGCACTGTCTCTCTATCGGGTACTGCCGTTGAGGTTGCACTGTCTGTCTATCGGGAACTGCCGTTGAGGTTGCACTGTCTCTCTATCGGGTACTGCCGTTGAGGTTGCACTGTCTCTCTATCGGGTACTGCCGTTGAAGTTGCACTGTCTCTCTATCGGGTACTACCGTTGAGGTTGCACTGTCTCTCTATCGGGTACAGTCCTTGGATTTATTATTATTATTATTATTATTATAACACAGCGCCGTGTTCCAGCAAGGCTGCTCACAGGTGCTTTGTTTTTTTCCTCGGTCACAGGATGTCAATCTCAATGGCACTTCGTATTATTAATCTCAACTCCCTGGGGATCATACAACTCATGTGGCTTTCCCATCCTAACGAGGTACCCATTCACAGCTGGGTGGACTGGGACACATAGTCACAGTACTTTGTCCAATTTCACTGCACGTTGCTGTACCCGCAACTAGGTGTTTGCACGTATTCACGTGGCCACCATCTGGTCATTTACCACGGATTCGTGGGTTCTTTTAAGTGCACAGGGTTGTGTACTGTACACTAGGGGTTGTGACAACACTGAAAGAGTCTGCACACAAAGTTGACTCCAAGGTTTTTACGCCCGGTCACAGGTGGGTTCGATCTCATCATTTCAAGCTCGTTGGATCACTAGCCTGGCGCCTTAGACAGCTCGCCCACCACGCGATTTGAACTGTCTCTCTATCGGGCACTGCCACTTATGTTGTACCGTCTATCGGGCACTGTCACTGTGAGTCTTTTGCATTACTGATTTGTATGTAATGTAATTTTACAATGCACCAGAGGTGGCACTGACAGGTATGATGTCAAATGAACATTTCGTGGACATATTTTACGAATGCTTCAATAATTTGAAGCTAAATAACCCATGGCTACAAGTGCCATCATGTGGGGAGTGAATTGCGATTGTGTATTGTATTCATCATCTGCTTCCATGTGTGACCGACGTCATATCGTCTTCATGACGTAGTGAGACAGGCCGACGTCATGTCGTCTTCATGAAATTCTGAAGACTTCGAGACTTATCTATTGGTGACATTGTTTGTATTTTTTGTAAAATATCGACTAGTGTTACGAATTGTAACGCTCATGCACCTCACAGGTACGGATAAACCATGGCGCTTCATCGTGATACATGTGGGATTCGAACCGGACCTCCCGGATCTCCAGAAACAACTATATAATGAAGACAAATATGTGTAACATAATGTAAGACTATCGCGTTAGTTTGTCTCACAGTCTCTGCACCGTATTATTTTAGGTCTAAATTTTCCTTAGTTTCTGAATCTCCTAGATTTATACGTTTCTGGCCAAGTTACATATTTTCAGAGATTAAGAGTTAGTGTACAGCACACGAAGAACCAGTTCTCATATCACATGTAGAATGATCTGCAGTATCATTAGAAACAGAGCCACAACAACAACCGTCTGAATACAGTTACACCATACCCCAGCGGTCATCCCACCGAGAACTGACCCCTCATTAACAGATTAGTGTGCCGGTCAGCACGACAGATGGTCATAACTTAACGCATACCTCCAGATCGATCGCCCCAATGAGACATCCGGACCGTAATCGATAGCAATTATTGATGCGAGATTTGGGTGCAACTCACCTGGGAAGAACAAGGGTCGCCTCAAATGTTTTTTACGATTATTGTGTGATCATGTGAGTAATTATATTTTTTCTACCCAATTCTATTCTAGAGGGATTTCTTACACACTGACTTTATGGTGTAAAACGTTACTTAAATCAACTTCATTCGGCAAGTTTTGCAACACATTTTAATGGATTTTGATACGGCCCCCAGTGATGGCCTAATCCGAACAAAGCGGCTTATCCAATGTGATCTTGTAGTGGCAATCTCAGGGAGAAGGGGAGTCAGTGTGTAAACACTACCCCGGGAGGTAGTCAGTGAAGGGAGAGTTGGTAATGACGCCGCTCCCCACTGAAAACAGTCGGAACGCCGGGAAAGGGTAAGAATCTTAAGTTTTGTCTGGTTCATTCAATTAGTTTCTATCTAGATTGTCAGCACTATTACTACTACTACTACTACTACAGATGTAGTAGTAGTAGTAGTATTAGTGGTTTTAGTAGCAGTAGTAGTAGTTATAGTAGCAGAAAAAGCATCAGTCGTTGGAGTAGTAGTGGAAGTAGCTGCAGTCACGCCTCGATAGAACTAGTGTTGGGTGTCAGAGTAGTTTTGGCAGCTGTACTAATGGTTCTAGTGGTAGTAACAGAGGAAGACTGACCGACTGAGTTTGGTTTTACGCCGCTTTTAGCAATATTCCAGCAACATCACGGCGGGGGACACCAGAAATGGGCTTCACACATTGTACCCATGTGGGGATTCGAACCCGGGTCTTCGGCGTGGCGAGCCAACGCTTTAACCACTAGGCTACCCCACCGCCCCAGCAGAGGAAGAATGGGTAATTGTGTGATAGTGCAGTCATGGTGTTGGTAGTGTTGGTAGTGCTGCTAGTGCAGTCATAGTGTTGGTAGTGCTGGTAGTGCAGTCATAGTGTTGGTAGTGCTGTTATTGCAGTCATAATGTTGGTAGTGCAGTTATAGTGTTGGTAGTGGACCTATAGTGTTGGTAGTGATGCTAGTGCAGTCATAGTGTTGGTAGTGCAGTCGTAGTGTTGGTAGTGCAGTCATAGTGTTGGTAGTGTTGGTAGTGCAGTCACAGTGTTGGGAGTGCTGCTAATGCACTCATAGTGTTGGTTGTGCAGTCATATTGTTGGTAGTGCATTCATAGTGTTGGTATTGCAGTCATAGTGTTGGCAGTGTTGGTAGTGCAGTCATAGTGCTGCTAGTGCAGTCATAGTGTTGGTAGTGCAGTCATAGTGCTAGTAGTGCAGTCATAGTGTTGGTAGTGTTGGTAGTGCAGTCATAGTGCTGCTAGTGCAGTCATAGTGTTGGTAGTGTTGGTAGTGCAGTCACAGTGCTAGTAGTGCAGTCATAGTGTTGTTAGTGTTGGTAGTGCAGTCATAGTGTTGGTAGTGTTGGTAGTGCAGTCATAGTGTTGTTAGTGTTGGTAGTGCAGTCATAGTGTTGGTAGTGTTGGTAGTGAAGTCATAATGTCGGTAGTGCAGTCATAGTGTTGGTAGTGCAGTCGTAGTGTTGGTTGTGCAGTCATAGTGTTGGTAGTGTTGGTAGTGCAGTCATAGTGTTGGTAGTGTTGGTAGTGCAGTCACAGTGTTGGGAGTGCTGCTAATGCACTCATAGTGTTGGTTGTGCAGTCATAGTGTTGGTAGTGCAGTCATAGTGCTGCTAGTGCAGTCATAGTGTTGGTAGTGCAGTCATAGTGCTAGTAGTGCAGTCATAGTGTTGGTAGTGTTGGTAGTGCAGTCATAGTGTTGGTAGTGTTGGTAGTGCAGTCATAATGTCGGTAGTGCAGTCATAGTGTTGGTAGTGTTGGTAGTGCAGTCATAGTGTTGGTATTGCAGTCATAGTGTTGGTAGTGCAGTCATTCAGTGCTGCTAGTGCAGTCATAGTGTTGGTAGTGCAGTCATAGTGCTAGTAGTGCAGTCATATTGTTGGTAGTGTTGGTAGTGCAGTCATAGTGCTGCTAGTGCAGTCATAGTGTTGTTAGTGTTGGTAGTGCAGTCACAGTGTTGGGAGTGCTGCTAATGCACTCATAGTGTTGGTTGTGCAGTCATAGTGTTGGTAGTGCAGTCATAGTGTGGGTATTGCAGTCATAGTGTTGGCAGTGTTGGTAGTGCAGTCATGGTGCTGCTGCTAGTGCAGTCATAGTGTTGGTAGTGCAGTCATAGTGCTAGTAGTGCAGTCATAGTGTTGGTAGTGTTGGTAGTGCAGTCATAGTGCTGCTGCTAGTGCAATCATAGTGTTGGTAGTGTTGGTAGTGCAGTCACAGTGCTAGTAGTGCAGTCATAGTGTTGTTAGTGTTGTTAGTGCAGTCATAGTGTTGGTAGTGTTGGTAGTGCAGTCATAATGTCGGTAGTGCAGTCATAGTGTTGGTAGTGTTGGTAGTGCAGTCGTAGTGTTGGTAGTGTTGGTTGTGCAATCACAGTGCTGGGAGTGCTGCTAATGCACTCATAGTGTTGGTTGTGCAGTCATAGTGTTGGTAGTGCAGTCATGGTGTTGGTAGTGCAGTCATAGTGCTAGTAGTGCAGTCATAGTGTTGGTAGTGCAGTCATAGTGCTGCTAGTGCAGTCATAGTGTTGGTAGTGCAGTCACAGTGCTAGTAGTGCAGTCATAGTGTTGTTAGTGTTGGTAGTGCAGTCATAGTGTTGTTAGTGTCGGTAGTGCAGTCATAGTTTTGGTAATGTTGGTAGTGCAGTCATAATGTCGGTAGTGCAGTCATAGTGTTGGTAGTGTTGGTAGTGCAGTCATAGTGTTGGTAGTGTTGGTAGTGTTGCTAATGCAGTCAAAGCGTTGGGAGTGTTTTTAATTCAGTCGTAGCGTTGGTAGTGCAGTCATAGTGTTGGTAGTGCAGTCATAGTGTTAGTAGTGCAGTCATAGTGTTGTTAGTGTTGGATTGCAGTCATAGTGTAGGTAGTGCAGTCATAGTGTTGGTAGTGTTGGCAGTGCAGTCACAGTGTTGGTAGTGTTGGTATTGCAGGCATAGTGTTGGGAGTGCTGCTAATGCAGTCATAGTGCTGGTAGTGCAGTCATAGTGTTGGTAGTGTTGGTAGTGCAGACATAGTGTTAGTAGTGCAGTCGTAGTGTTGGTTGTGCAGTCACAGTGTTGGTAGTGTTGGTAGTGCAGTCATAGTGTTGGTAGTGCTGGTAGTGTTGCTAATGCAGTCAAAGCGTTGGGAGTGTTTTTAATTCAGTCGTAGTGTTGGTAGTGCAGTCATAGTGTTGGTAGTGTTGGTAGTGCAGTCATAGTGTTGGGAGTGCTGCTAATGCAGTCATAGTGTTGGTTGTGCAGTCATAGTGTTGGTAGCGCAGTCATGGTGTTGGTAGTGCAGTCATAGTGCTAGTAGTGCAGTCATATTGTTGGTAGTGTTGGTAGTGCAGTCATAGTGCTGCTAGTGCAGTCATAGTGTTGTTAGTGTTGGTAGTGCAGTCACAGTGTTGGGAGTGCTGCTAATGCACTCATAGTGTTGGTTGTGCAGTCATAGTGTTGGTAGTGCAGTCATAGTGTGGGTATTGCAGTCATAGTGTTGGCAGTGTTGGTAGTGCAGTCATAGTGCTGCTAGTGCAGTCATAGTGTTGGTAGTGCAGTCATAGTGCTAGTAGTGCAGTCATAGTGTTGGTAGTGTTGGTAGTGCAGTCATAGTGCTGCTAGTGCAATCATAGTGTTGGTAGTGTTGGTAGTGCAGTCACAGTGCTAGTAGTGCAGTCATAGTGTTGTTAGTGTTGTTAGTGCAGTCATAGTGTTGGTAGTGTTGGTAGTGCAGTCATAATGTCGGTAGTGCAGTCATAGTGTTGGTAGTGTTGGTAGTGCAGTCGTAGTGTTGGTAGTGTTGGTTGTGCAATCACAGTGCTGGGAGTGCTGCTAATGCACTCATAGTGTTGGTTGTGCAGTCATAGTGTTGGTAGTGCAGTCATGGTGTTGGTAGTGCAGTCATAGTGCTAGTAGTGCAGTCATAGTGTTGGTAGTGCAGTCATAGTGCTGCTAGTGCAGTCATAGTGTTGGTAGTGCAGTCACAGTGCTAGTAGTGCAGTCATAGTGTTGTTAGTGTTGGTAGTGCAGTCATAGTGTTGTTAGTGTCGGTAGTGCAGTCATAGTTTTGGTAATGTTGGTAGTGCAGTCATAATGTCGGTAGTGCAGTCATAGTGTTGGTAGTGTTGGTAGTGCAGTCATAGTGTTGGTAGTGTTGGTAGTGTTGCTAATGCAGTCAAAGCGTTGGGAGTGTTTTTAATTCAGTCGTAGCGTTGGTAGTGCAGTCATAGTGTTGGTAGTGCAGTCATAGTGTTAGTAGTGCAGTCATAGTGTTGTTAGTGTTGGATTGCAGTCATAGTGTAGGTAGTGCAGTCATAGTGTTGGTAGTGTTGGCAGTGCAGTCACAGTGTTGGTAGTGTTGGTATTGCAGGCATAGTGTTGGGAGTGCTGCTAATGCAGTCATAGTGCTGGTAGTGCAGTCATAGTGTTGGTAGTGTTGGTAGTGCAGACATAGTGTTAGTAGTGCAGTCGTAGTGTTGGTTGTGCAGTCACAGTGTTGGTAGTGTTGGTAGTGCAGTCATAGTGTTGGTAGTGCTGGTAGTGTTGCTAATGCAGTCAAAGCGTTGGGAGTGTTTTTAATTCAGTCGTAGTGTTGGTAGTGCAGTCATAGTGTTGGTAGTGTTGGTAGTGCAGTCATAGTGTTGGGAGTGCTGCTAATGCAGTCATAGTGTTGGTTGTGCAGTCATAGTGTTGGTAGCGCAGTCATGGTGTTGGTAGTGCTGCTACTGCAGTCATAGTGTTGGTAGTGCAGTCATAGTGTTGGTAGTGTAGTCATAGTGTTGGTAGTGTTGGTAGTGCAGGCATAGTGTTGGGAGCGTTGCTAATGCAGTCATAGTGTTGGTAGTGCTGCTAGTGCAGTCATAGTTTTGGTAGTGCAGTCATAGTGTTAGTAGTGCAGTCATAGTGTTGTTAGTGTTGGTATTGCAGTCATAGTGTTGGTAGTGCAGTCATAGTGTTCTTAGTGTTGGATTGCAGTCATAGTGTAGGTAGTGCAGTCATAGTGTTGGTAGTGTTGGTAGTGCAGTCACAGTGTTGGTAGTGTTGGTAGTGCAGGCATAGTGTTTGGAGTGCTGCTAATGCAGTCATGGTGTTGGTAGTGCTGCTAGTGCAGTCATAGTTTTGGAAGTGCAGTCATAGTGTTAGTAGTGCAGTCATAGTGTTGTTAGTGTTGGTATTGCAGTCATAGCGTTGGTAGTGCAGTCATAGTGTTCTTAGTGTTGGATTGCAGTCATAGTGTAGGTAGTGCAGTCATAGTGTTGGTAGTGTTGGCAGTGCAGTCACAGTGTTGGTAGTGTTGGTATTGCAGGCATAGTGTTGGGAGTGCTGCTAATGCAGTCATAGTGCTGGTAGTGCAGTCATAGTGTTGGTAGTGTTGGTAGTGTTGGTAGTGCAGACATAGTGTTAGTAGTGCAGTCGTAGTGTTGGTTGTGCAGTCACAGTGTTGGTAGTGTTAGTAGTGCAGTCATAGTGTTGGCAGTGTTGGTAGTGAGTTTAGTTTTACCCCGCACTCGGAAATATTCCAGCTGGCGGCGTGCAGTCAGAGTGCTGGTAGTGCGGGTAGTGCAATCAGAGAGTTGGCAGTGCAGTCAGGGTGTTGGTAGGGAAGGCTGTACAGCCAGGGTGTTGGTAGGGAAGACAGTAGAGTCAGGGTGTTGATGGGGAAGGCAGTACAGCCAGGGTGTTGGTACGGAAGGCAGTACAGTCAGGGTGTTGGTAGGGAATGCAGTACAGTCAGGGTGTTGGTAGGGTAGGCAGTGCAGTCAGGATGTTGGTAGGGAAGGCTATACAGTCAGGATGTTGGTAGGGAAGGCAGTACAGTCAGGATGTTGGTAGGGAAGGCAGTAGATTCAGGGTGTTGGTAGGGAAGGCAGTACAGTCAGGGTGTTTGTATGGAAGGCAGTACAGTCAGGGTATTGGTAGGGAAGGCAGTACAGTCAGGGTGTTGGTAGGGAAGGCAGTACAGTCAGGGTGTTGGTAGGGAAGGCAGTACAGTCAGGGTGTTGGTAGGGAAGGCCGTACAGTCAGGGTGTTGGTAGGGAAGGCAGTACAGTCAGGGTGTTGGTAGGGAAGGCCGTACAGTCAGGGTGTTGGTAGGGAAGGCCGTACAGTCAGGGTGTTGGTAGGGAAGGCAGTGCAGTCAGGATGTTGGTAGGGAAGGCCGTACAGTCAGGGTGTTTGTAGGGAAGGCAGTACAGTCAGGGTGTTGGTAGGGAAGGCAGTGCAGTCAGGGTGTTGGTAGGGAAGGCAGTACAGTCAGGATGTTGGTAGGGAAGGCAGTACAGTCAGGGTGTTTGTAGGGAAGGCAGTGCAGTCAGGGTGTTGGTAGGGAAGGCAGTGCATTCAGGGTGTTGGTAGGGAAGGCAGTGCAGTCAGGATGTTGGTAGGGAAGGCAGTACAGTCAGGGTGTTGGTAGGGAAGGCAGTGCAGTCAGGGTGTTGGTAGGGAAGGCAGTGCAGTCAGGGTGTTGGTAGGGAAGGCAGTGCAGTCAGGATGTTGGTAGGGAAGGCTATACAGTCAGGGTGTTGGTAGGGAGAGCAGTGCAGTCAGGGTGTTGGTAGGGAAAGGCAGTGCAGTCAGGGTGTTGGTAGGGAAGGCAGTGCAGTCAGGGTGTTGGTAGGGAAGGCAGTGCAGTCAGGATGTTGGTAGGGAAGGCAGTACAGTCAGGGTGTTGGTAGGGAAGGCAGTGCAGTCAGGGTGTTGGTAGGGAAGGCAGTACAGTCAGGGTGTTGGTAGGGAAGGCAGTGCAGTCAGGATGTTGGTAGGGAAGGCAGTACAGTCAGGGTGTTGGTAGGGAAGGCAGTGCAGTCAGGGTGTTGGTAGGGAAGGCAGTGCAGTCAGGGTGTTGGTAGGGAAGGCAGTGCAGTCAGGATGTTGGTAGGGAAGGCTATACAGTCAGGGTGTTGACAGTTCATAAGATTGCCTTGTTTATTACAGCAACCTCAATGTTTCTTTCGTCACTACAATAGCGTCGATAACATCAATAGCCAATACCTGATCAGACCTATCGATCAGCTTTCATTCCCCTTTCATCCCCTTTCTTCAAATCATAATGGCTTCTTCTGAGCCTGGTTTGATGACAACCGAGGGCTGTGTTGATATGGCGATCAAAGAGTATAGAATCAAAGTCGCAGCAAAGAAGTCGGACATTCACAATTCGCTGCTGCTGATGGTGGTATTGCGGGATTAACTGTGATAAAGCTTCGTCTGAACAATACGGGCAAGGCGACACATGGTTACGTCTGGGTAACGTTTCCAGAGCCAATTCTACTGCATATGGCGGAAATATACAGATTTATTTCACCATATGTGACAGTATGAAGATATATTGCACTGAGTGTGAGAGCAGCATGAAGATAAATATATTGCACTGAGTGTGACAACAGTATGAAGATATATTGCACTGAGTGTGAGAGCAGCATGAAGATAAATATATTGCACTGAGTGTGACAACAGTATGAAGATATATTGCACTGAGTGTGAGAGCAGCATGACGATGTATTGCACTGAGTGTGACAACAGTATGAAGATATATTGCACTGAGTGTGAGAGCAGCATGAAGATATATTGCACTGAGTGTGACAACAGTATGAAGATATATTGCACTGAGTGTGAGAGCAGCATGACGATATATTGCACTGAGTGTGAGAGCAGCATGAAGATATATTGCACTGAGTGTGAGAGCAGCATGAAGATATATTGCACTGAGTGTGAGAGTAGCATAAAGATATATTGCACTGCATGTGAGAGTAGCATGAAGATATATTGCACTGCATGTAAGAGCAGTATGAAAATATATTGCAATGCATGTGAGAGAAACATGAAGATATATTGAGCTGAGTGTGAGAGCAGCATAAAGATATATTGCACTGAGTGTGACCACAGCATGAAGATATATTGCACTGTATGTGACGACAGCATGAATATATATTGCAGTGTATGTGACCACAGTATGAAGATATATTGCACTGTATGTGACCACAGCATGAAGATATATTGCACACATATGTGAGCACAGCATGAATATATATTGCACTGTATGTGAGCACAGCATGAAGATATATTGTACTGTATGTGACCACAGCATGAATATATATTGCACTGTATGTGACGACAGCATGAATATATATTGCAGTGTATGTGACCACAGTATGAATATATATTGCACTGTATGTGACCACAGCATGAATATATATTGCACACATATGTGAGCACAGCATGAAGATATATTGCACTGTATGTGACCACAGCATGAAGATATATTGTACTGTATGTGACCACAGCATGAAGATATATTGCACTGAGTGTGAGCACAGCATGAAGATATATTGCACTGCATGTGAGCACAGCATGAAGATATATTGCACTGTATGTGACCACAGCATGAATATATATTGCACACATATGTGAGCACAGCATGAAGATATATTGCACTGTATGTGACCACAGCATGAATATATATTGCACACATATGTGAGCACAGCATGAAGATATATTGCACTGTATGTGACCACAGCATGAAGATATATTGCAGTGCATGTGACCACAGCATGAAGATATATTGCACTGTATGTGACCACAGCATGAAGATATATTGCACACATAAGTGAGCACAGCCTGAATATATATTGCACTGTATGTGACCACAGCATGAAGATATATTGCACTGCATGTGACTACAGCATGAAGATATATTGCACTGAGTGTGAGCACAGCATGAAGATATATTGCACTGCATGTGAGCACAGCATGAAGATATATTGCACTGTATGTGACCACAGCATGAATATATATTGCACACATATGTGAGCACAGCATGAAGATATATTGCACTGTATGTGACCACAGCATGAAGATATATTGCAGTGCATGTGACCACAGCATGAAGATATATTGCACTGTATGTGACCACAGCATGAAGATATATTGCACACATAAGTGAGCACAGCCTGAATATATATTGCACTGTATGTGACCACAGCATGAAGATATATTGCACACATATGTGAGCACAGCATGAAGATATATTGCACTGTATGTGACCACAGCATGAATATATATTGCACACATATGTGAGCACAGCATGAAGATATATTGCACTGTATGTGACCACAGCATGAAGATATATTGCACACATAAGTGAGCACAGCCTGAATATATATTGCACTGTATGTGACCACAGCATGAATATATATTGCACACATATGTGAGCACAGCATGAAGATATATTGCACTGTATGTGACCACAGCATGAAGATATATTGCAGTGCATGTGACCACAGCATGAAGATATATTGCACTGTATGTGACCACAGCATGAAGATATATTGCACACATAAGTGAGCACAGCCTGAATATATATTGCACTGTATGTGACCACAGCATGAAGATATATTGCACTGCATGTGACTACAGCATGAAGATATATTGCACTGAGTGTGAGCACAGCATGAAGATATATTGCACTGCATGTGAGCACAGCATGAAGATATATTGCACTGTATGTGACCACAGCATGAATATATATTGCACACATATGTGAGCACAGCATGAAGATATATTGCACTGTATGTGACCACAGCATGAAGATATATTGCAGTGCATGTGACCACAGCATGAAGATATATTGCACTGTATGTGACCACAGCATGAAGATATATTGCACACATAAGTGAGCACAGCCTGAATATATATTGCACTGTATGTGACCACAGCATGAAGATATATTGCACTGCATGTGACCACAGCATGAATATATATTGCAGTGCATGTGACCACAGCATGAAGATATATTGCACTGTATGTGACCACAGCATGAAGATATATTGCAGTGCATGTGACCACAGCATGAATATATATTGCACACATAAGTGAGCACAGCATGAATATATATTGCACTGTATGTGACCACAGCATGAAGATATATTGCACTGCATGTGACCACAGGATGAAGATGCATCATACTGCATATGACAGGAGTATGGTTAATAACGTGTGTCAGTGAGTTTACTTTCATGCCGCTTTTAGCGGGGGACACCAGAAATGGGCTTCACACATTGCACCCATGTGGGGAATCGAGCACAGGTCTTCTACGTGACCAGCAAACGTTTGCACATATGCACATGCTAGAATACATATGCACATGCTAGACTACATATGCACATGCTAGACTACATATGCACATGCTAGACTACATATGCACATGCTAGACTACATATGCACATGCTAAACTACATATGCACATGCTAGACTACATATGCACATGCTAGACTACATATGCACATGCTAGACTACACATGCACATGCCAGACTACACATGCACATGCCAGACTACATATGCACATGCTAGACTACACATGCACATGCTAGACTACACATGCACATGCTAGACTACACATGCACATGCTAGACTACACATGCACATGCACTGAGTACAGATGTGTCCCACATGCTTGTTCCAGTCTCAATGTCAGTATGTACTGTGGGTCGGTAATGTAGGTTGTTTGGACCTTAATGAGATGTACATTTAAATAAACCTTCAAGACATTCCTATTCCAAGGAACGTACATGAATTTCGTAGAGTGAGTGAGTTTAGTTTTCCGTCATTTTTAGCAATATTCCAGAAATATCACGGACACTCGAAATGGGCTTCACGCATTGTACACATGTGGAGAATCGATCCCGGGTCTTCGGCGTGACGAGCGAACGCTTTAACCACTAGGCTACCCCACCGCCCTATTCAATCTTAGAAATATAAACAGTTGTCAGTCACTGTACGGTCAGTGGTGCTTCCATGTTCGTGCATGTGACAGTCACCGTGCGGTCAGTGGTGCTTCCATTGTTCGTGAATGTGACAGTCATTGTACGGTCAGTGGTGCCTCCATGTTCGTGCATGTGACAGTCATTGCACGGTCAGTGGTGTTCCCATGTTCAGTGCATGTGACAGCACACTGTACGGTCAGTGGTGCTTCCCATGTTCGTTCATGTGACAGTCATTGTACGGTCAGTTGTGCTTCCATGTTCGTGCATGTGGACAGTCATTGTACGGTCAGTGGTGCTTCCATGTTCGTGCATGTGACAGTCACTGTACGGTCAGTGGTGCTTCCATGTTCGTGCATGTGACAGTCATTGTAATGGTCAGTTGTGCTTCCATGTTCGTGCATGTAACAGTCATTGTACGGTCAGTGGTGCTTCCATGTTCGTGCATGTAACAGTCATTGTACGGTCAGTGGTGCTTCCATGTTCGTGCATGTGACAGTCACTGTACGGTCAGTGGTGCTTCCATGTTCGTGCATGTGACAGTCATTGTACGGTCAGTGATGCTTCCATGTTCGTGAATGTGACAGTCACTGTACGGTCAGTGATGCTTCCATGTTCGTGCATGTGACAGTCACTGTACGGTCAGTGATGCTTCCATGTTCGTGAATGTGACAGTCACTGTACGGTCAGTGATTCTTCCATGTTCGTGCATGTGACAGTCACTGTACGGTCAGTGATGCTTCCATGTTCGTGCATGTGACAGTCACTGTACGGTCAGTGGTGCTTCCATGTTCGTGCATGTGACAGTCACTGTACGGTCAGTGATGCTTCCATGTTCGTGCATGTGACAGTCACTGTACGGTCAGTGATGCTTCCATGTTCGTGCATGTGACAGTCACTGTACGGTCAGTGATGCTTCCATGTTCGTGAATGTGACAGTCACTGTACGGTCAGTGATGCTGTAGCTCCATGCACCAATGACAGACTTGGGTGTATGTTGATAA
>NW_025765814.1:1614745-1653629 GCF_003918875.1 Haliotis rubra | reverse complement strand
TTGTCTGAGTGTGGTATTGTGTCTGTCTGTCTGAGTGCGTGCATGTATATCTGTCGGTTAAAAGGTGCTATAATGATCATTGCAGCTAAATATGGTGAATGCTACAAAGGTATGGTAATCTTCCTTTAAACATATGTATTTAGTCTTTAAGCCTTGAATAACTTCCTAACCAGATTCGACTTGTTGATTAGAAAGTTTCTTTATGCGTAACTTCTAGCTTGTTCAGGACAACAAGGCCAAGGTAAACACGCTGATGTGAGCATGGCCGAAGTGAAGTGTCACTTTGAAAAGTAAAGCTCCTTGAACAGAGAACTGTACCATCGTAAGTGCAACCTACTTGTTATGGTATCAGGCACGCAGAGACCCTCTAGAGGACTGCATTGAATTGTTCGAGATCTCGGTATAAACAGTCCTGGGTGCATTGACCTGGTTAATATCCACGGTCCTCGTCCTTAGTACTAACCCGACAACTGTTAATATGCCCAAACCGATTGTTTGTAAAGCTTGTCAGGATGCCTGACAGGCAGGACATATTAAATGCTACATTCGCAAGGGAAAACTATCGAGAGAAAGGTCTCAATTCATTGCCAACCTCCCCGTGCCAGAGGAAAATACAGAGGAAAACCCAGAGGAAAGCTTATGAGCTCCGTCAAACTTGCAATCTACAGACAAGGATTCTTGAGGAAGTTGATATCACCTGCAATACCGACTAAATTAGACAATTTGCCTGGAAAAATGTCGGACTGGATGATGATCTGTGAATGCCTTGGATGACCAATGTCCCTAAAGCAAATAGTATCCGCACATTCCAATGTTTATGATTCTACCTGGTCCGTTGTTAACAAAATCACGAAATGTTTTCTTCTTTTTGTTGTGAAACTTGTTTATGAACTATTATTCCTCTTTTCAGTAACCAAGATATCCAAATGAACGGAAATATATCATATATGTGGACTCTACACCCACG
This sequence comes from Haliotis rubra, assembly GCF_003918875.1. Lineage (NCBI taxonomy): Eukaryota > Metazoa > Mollusca > Gastropoda > Lepetellida > Haliotidae > Haliotis > Haliotis rubra. The sequence continues at coordinate 1,652,662 of NW_025765814.1, read as the reverse complement.
TGTCAATGTTACAAACCGTGCTTTATTTTTAGAACTGTCATTAATTGTCTCCCATTTTGTTTCACATGCCAGTTGTTACACAGCCAGGTTGGGGTTACTCAAGAAATGTTTGTTTGATTAAAGATGGTTTTAATATTTACAGTCAGTTGTTTTATCTTGAGATGATTTCTTCTTCTCGAAGGCGGGACTAACTATTTAATAGAGTTAACTCAATTATATTGAGAAAATACATCATTTACTGTACATGGCTAGGGTGAACCTCGCAGATTAATCATGGCTGGTAGCCAGAGTAGAGTATGTCACATCGCAGGGGAAACAGACCACAAGTTCTTTTGAAGGATTCCTCTACAACAAATGTCTGGAACGAGGTATGGACTATCCCATTCTTCTAATAGGTAATAGGTGGTGATACGTGGTCTGTGACCTTATGTGTGATGGTGTGAAACAACTGACATGTGTAGAAAGGAGGATGCCGTATCCACGTGACCGTGTCAATTTCTGCCGTCACTTGCGAAACTTCAAAAAAAATAATCCTGTAGGTAAAGATCACATTTTATCATGATTTGTTTAAAAACACTTTAAAAGTTGGGATTATATGGTTTATACTTTCAGCTTTGAGTGAGAAAGTTTGTCACAGACAGACGCTTTAAGTTTGTATTTTTGTCTATGATGAAAGTGTTATGTTTGTTCAGTTTTCGTTCAGCAGGTGTCACATGTTTTTTACTGTGACTAAGATGAGAGGTGCCGTTGTACAAAAGCAATCTTAGCGCTAAGGTGACCGGAACTCCCATACCTTAACATAGACTTAAAGGTAATCTTAGCGCTAAGGTTCTTTTGTACAACGGCACCCAGTTTGACTACTTCGATATCGCCATTACCCTAGATGGTTAATGGGCGGATAAACTATAAGTTGGGTAGATTTAATTTCTATCAAATTATACATATGTATATATTTTTCTTGTCTCTATTTGATGTTTCACTTCCACTTCAGTATTATTTGTAGGAAGTCACATTAAAAGGTACGGGTACATCATTTTTGTCAAATTACCACATGTTGTTGGTCTGCTATTCATTATTCCTATTATTTGTATACATTGATGCCTCATCCTCCTGTCTATCCTATGGCTGCAAAGATGAAGATATGTGGAAATTATTAAATCCACAATAAAATCTACACTTTATCAATACAAAATCAATGATGAAAATAAGGGCAATGACTTAACATATTCTATTGATGATCAATTACTTTGGGAAACTCTACTATTAATAATTAGAGGAAATACAATTTATTAATAGCTTCAGCCCAAGAGCAAAATTATGTTGCATACAGAAAACAAACTGGAATCGCAATTAGACTCCCTGGTAATCAGACTAGATAAATCTGATACAGACATAGCAGAAAATGATATACTAAAAGAAATTAACAAAATTAGTACTTATTTAGATGACATCAGTCAAAGCTAAATGGATAGAGAAGAGGGCGAAAAAAACCAACAAAATACTTCTTGAAACTTGAAGCCAGACATTTCTTAAATAAATCCTTTCCCCATCTATTTTGGGACTGTGAAATTGTTCAAGATATCTGGAAAACCTCCAGTCATGGCTCTTAACTCCTTGAATATTCCGTTATATTTCACAAAACAGAATGTTTTACTTGCAATCAAAGGAAAAATAACAATCCAATAATGCCATAATACTGTGAAGCAAGTTATCTTTAGACACAGCAGAGAATTCAGCTGTACCCTTTATCAGTCATGAAAGGGGAGATAATCAAAGTATTTTATGACGAGTACAAGATATGTTTATTCCTCCTCTTGTGGTATTGACAGATTTCTTTTTTCCTTTGGTCATCTCTACATGCGCTCTTCCACCATTATGAGGAGAGGGATAAATAATTTGTTATATAAAATGTTATCCTTATTTCTTATATATATACAATGCATACCACCTACCACCCTACCCCCTCCACACTCATGCAGGCATGCATGTGTCCGTCCGTCCCCACCTACCTACCTACCTACCTACCTACCTACCTACCTACCTACCTACCTACGTACGTACGTACGTACGTACGTACGTACGTACGTACGTACGTACATACATACATACATACATACATACATACATACATACATACATACACATACATACATACATACATACATACATACATACATACATACATACATACATACATACGCCGAATTGTGTTCATTCAACAGAGACTGATACATTTTGATTGATATCTTGAGGAAACTTGCGGGATGTTGCACAACAACAAACACTGTCTTGAAGACGCGTAACAGGTCGTACAATCAGTTCTTTCTTAACGGAAGGGGTGGTGGGTTGGGGTGGGAGGCATTATCAATGCAGTTAAATAGATTGGTATCTGCACTATCAGTTGAAAGAAACACAGGTCATCTTTGAATTCATCTTTGACTCCTTTTAGCAAAATCTGTGTGTTGCTTTAGAATGAATTAGTTTTAGCCAACTATGGATATCATATTTACTGTGATCTGTTTATATCTATAATTGAATCAAGAAGTGCAGAATTACAGAATTTCTTTCCAATACAGTTAAAACTGAAGATATGGGCATAATAGGCTTGATCTGTCGCTGAAGTAATGTATGAATTGACATGTAGCCTAACTGTAGATTTGGTCACAAAGACGTAGAAAAGAGGAAGCTTATTTGGTTTTCTTCACTGTTACAGGCATATTTGGATAAACTGTTGTCTGGACAGTTGTCCAAGTATAACTGAAATGCGTGTGAAGCAACCTAATGACTGTTTGCAAAGCATCTTCAGTGTCTTCCACTAGACTGTACCTGTTTCGTTCTATTTCAATAAAGATTTCTAGAAACGTCTGCTTATGTGATATTCTTATAAAAAACAAAATGTACAAATATAAAAAAGCGACATTCATATCATATGTGAGGTGAGTGAGTTTAGTTTTACGCCGAACTCAGCAGTATTCCAGCTATATGGCGGCGGTCTGTAAATAATCGAGTCTGGACCACACAATCCAGTGATCAACAGCATGAGCATCGATCTGCGCAATTGGAAACCGATGACATGTGTCAACCAAGTAATCTGGGCATCCCGGTTCAAGGCAAGCAAACCTATTCACTGCGCGTGCATTATGTGCGCAGCGCAGTACAGCCGCTGTTGAAAGCACTTTTCACCCCAGCTGGGGAATGTTTGTCGTAAAGGCGACTATAACGGGATCGGGTGATCAGGCTCGCTGACTTTAGTTGACATGTCATCGGTTCCCAATTGCGCAGATCGATGCTCTGCTATTGATCACTGAATGTCAGTCAGACGTTTCGATATCACTGAACCGTCGCCATATAGCTGGAATATTGCTGAGTGCGGCGTAAAACTAAACTCACATCCACATATGTGGCCTTCGCCCAGGCGACATCAACAAGCTACAGCACGTGACGGGCGTTAGTATTTCTACATTCGACCCTGGTAGCATGAAATGATACTGGTATTTTGCTTTTCAATAAAATCATAGGGGCGGTGGGGTAGGCAGGTGGGTGAAGCCTTTGCTCGTCACGCCGAAGACCGGGTTCGATATCCCACGTAGGTACAATGAGGGAAGCCCTTTTCTGTTGTCGCCCGCCGTGATATTGCTGGAATATTGCTAAAAGCGGCGTAAAACCCAGTTAATTACTCACTCCCGCACTCAATAAAACATACAAATGAATAAAGAAGTACTGTTACGTCACGAGAGTCCCAATGAAATATATGGAAGAACACTTGTAAACATGGTAGAAACGTTAATAAAATACTTATATATTTTATTTAACACCTCTTTTAGAAGTATATTTTAGTATGAATTTGTTAATGTGAGTTTTACTCCTCTTATAACGGTAGTTCAGTTATATTAGCGCATATGAGCTTGATGTGGAAGCAAAACCAGAGCTGATGCTGCAGAATTGATGCGTTTCCCACCTTGCTTATACACTTACGGAATTTGCTTCTGGGGATTGTTAAAACTGGGTGTTCTTTGGCACTGACGTTCTTTATAGGAACAACCATGGGTATGTTGCTGAAAGTCCCTGGAAAATAATCATGAGGAATCAAAGATTCGTACCCTCGTTCAGTTCACAGAAACATTAACATATCTTTTAAAACTGTATTGTACTATGAATTTGTTAATGTGTAAGTTTTACTCCACTTATGACAGTATATCAGTTCATAGATTTCTGGCAAGCACAAGGGACGTAACTCTGTACAGCTAAGTGCAGTGTCCTGGCGGGCTTGGCTCCCTATGCATTAAATATACTAATACTGGAAATCTTAAATTATGAATGAATACTTTTGGCGACTGCAATTGAAAATTGACAAAAGTCATAAAAACTTGTGCACACAATTCTCACTTAGAATCATAACAAACATTCGAGTGTAAGCAAATGCCATTCATATTTATTGTTTGGCTGATGTTATTCATATAACCGAAATACCTCATGTAAGTTCGCTATAACCGTAGTTCGACTAAAATATAGGCAATATCTGTCAGTTATAAGCCTGTTCGTTCTAAACAATGCATAAACCCATGCTCGTAATCATGTCGACATATATGTGTGTTTCTATAGGGATGGTCACTATGTGGCTGAAACAATGACGATGCGACGTAAAACTTCAACTCACTCACTCACTCACTCACTCACTATAGGGATGGCGATGATTATGAGGTATCTCTATGACTCGTTATTAACAATTCGGTTCTGTTTGTTAACAGTTATGTGTAGGTTAGACGTGTTAAACATAACTACATCTGTTATATTTTGTCGTTTTATTCTTCATGAGTGTTGTCTGATTCATATATAATTAATGTGTACTAGCATCAAGATGCCTATATCTGTGTGCAGGCTGGACGTTTTTTCTTTAAAACTTCAGAATGGAAAAGGTATTGAAATAAGCCTTGGAAAAGGTTTTTCGAAATGTGATGTCATATATGATGTTTACGGTATGACATCGGTTAGAGAGGACCATTCTGATAATGTCAACGCAAAGGGCATCTCCAGGCACCCGTCTTCTACTCACTTTGGAGGGGCGGGGGATAGCCTAGTGGTTAAAGCGTTCGCTCGTCACGCCGAAGACCGGGTTCGATTCCCCACATATGGGTACAATGTGTGAAGCACATTTCAGTTGTGCCCCGCCGTGATATTGATGGAATATTGCTAAAACGGCGTAAAACTAAACTCACTCACTCACTCACTACTCACTTTAGTTACGGGATGGAAATTCCACTCTTGACTCCTTGTCTGAATATGATAACTAGAATATGATAATATGATAACACTGGTCAACACGGAATCTCAATATAAAGAATGTAATACGAAAACAGCACTGTCCTACAATGAATAACAGTACCTCATTACAAATTCCTGGAATGTTCATGTATTCAACTGAATCCCTCGTTTACCATCTTACTGTAACTCATATACTCACGCCACAAGACTGTGTTGCTAGGATACCTGCCATAGAGATTACATTCCGACGATATTACAATGCAACTGTACTGTACATTACCAATGCTGTACACACATGAACCTCAGTGAACATTCGTTAAACTAAACTCTGATCAGTTTTATCAAAGACCACAACAGCTGCAGCAGAAACTAGCCTGTCTCACAGTCCCTGAACCATGTTATATCCCTTCAATCCAACACTACCTGTAATACAAACGTTCTAAATATAGCAAGTCTAGCTTTCGTCGGGTTCTGAATCTCTCATTTCGCCCCAAGCAATTTAAATGGCGTTCTTTGTTTCTATCAGAGTTGTATATTATATTAGAGTTAGTCTAAAAGTAAGACTTGTGAACGCTAACACCTCAAGCGAGACTGGTCCGCTTACATGAACCACGCTTTAAATAGACATACACCTTGCCCTTTGACCTATATATCTATTGAGCGTCACAATCTGTGTGGTATGTGCAGCGCTACAAGGTAAAACCACACGCATTTTAACAGCCGACAACATCTATGCTGGAATTTACGTGTGTGTGTTTTGCCAGCTGAGTAGATGTCCGTGTCTTCGTGTCCTGTGTCCTCCTGTCCTCGTGTCCTCACCACCTCACCTTAAACCTGACAGTGTAAGTAATACTCGCTACCTAGTTCCGCCATGTTAAACCCGGACAGCTGGGTAAACTATCAGTAAGCTATCAGAAACGCTGCATATAACACAGGGCATAACGCACCAGCGTGCATGTGTCGACCGATTTCAAGTGTAATCCAGTGTAAACAACCGTAAAAATATCGTACCATAGGCAATTTTCGTTTGCTGTATGTGAGCTGGGCAGGGTAGATTTACTTCCTATTTAGCCATGCGTGTCAGCTTGACCTATGAGGAAAATGTCGAACGTCGCAAAACACAATATGCCCTTCACTATTGTACTGAGGACAATGTTGTAAAACACAATATGCCCTTCACTATACTGAGGTGAAAGTCGTAAAACACCATATGCCCTTCACTATTGTACTCAGGTTAATGTCGTAAAATACAATATGCCCTTCACTATTGTACTGAGGACAATGTCGTAAATCACAATATGCCCTTCACTATTGTACTGAAGTCTATGTTGCAAAACACAATATGCCCTTCACTATTGTACTGAGGTCTATGTCGCAAAACACAATATGCCCTTCACTATTGTACTGAAGTCTATGTCGTAAAACACAATATGCCCTTCACTATTGTTCTGAGGGACAATGCCGTAAAACACAATATGCCCTTCACTATTGTACTGAGGTCCATGTCGTAAAACACAATATGCCTTCACTATTGTACTGAGGTCAATGTCGTAAAATACAATATGCCCTTCACTATTGTACTGATGTCAATGTCGTAAAACACAATATGCCCTTCACTATTGTACTGAGGTCTATGTCGTAAAACACAATATGCCCTTCACTATTGTACTGAGGTCTATGTCGTAAAACACAATATGCCCTTCACTATAGTACTGACGTCTATGTCGTAAAACACAATATGCCCTTCACTATTGTACTGAGGTCTATATCGTAACACATAATATTCCCTTCACTATTGTACTCAGGTCTATGTCGTAAAACATAATATTCCCTTCACTATTGTACTGAGGTCTATGTCGTAAAACACAATATGCCCTTCACTATTGAACTGAGGTCTATGTTGCAAAACACAATATGCCCTTCACTATTGTACTCAGGTCAATGTCGTAAAACACAATATGCCCTTCACTTTTGTACTCAGATCAATGTCGTAAAACACAATATGCCCTTCACTATTGTACTCAGGTCAACGTCGTAAAACACAATATGCCCTTCACTATTGTACTGATGTCAATGCCGTAAAACACAATATGCCCTTCACTATTGTACTGATGTCAATGTCGTAAAACACAATATACCCTTCACTATTGTACTGATGTCAATGCCGTAAAACACAATATGCCCTTCACTATTGTACTCAGGTCAACGTTATTTTCGTGTTCATGTTGAAACTCCTTACCACGAATTATCTTTTTGTAGTGAGAGAACAGATGGTGCATGTATATACTTACTGTATTTACGTAGTTAACAGACACAGGTGTAAATTATGTAGCTGTCAGTTAGACGATCTTGTAGGTCTTACACTGTTTTAGTCTTTGCATTACTTATAGATATCGTTTCAGCAAATGTGGGCATTTGACATGGTACATAACGGTAAACTCAAGATATGTTATCTAACTGTTACTTGGCAGCATCCTCGAGAATTTTGAACTTGAAGGGATGGTTGGTCGACAAACCGTTTTTAATAAATTTAGGCCTTTCATTGAATAAATCAGTTTAGAGGGAAAAAAACATGTCAGCGTATATTACTTGACTTCAGCTAACTGCAAGATAAGGTTGGCAGCAAATACAACAAAAACATAACACAAGAGAATAACCAGTCTCAATCTTTGGGCCTAATTAAAAAAGCAAGCGGTGACAACTATATATGACTTTGTGCTGAAACCGGGTGTTCTGAAATAAGTAAGCATATCATGGACTGTATCTGTCCTATGTTGACATACTTTTTTTAATTTTTTTTCATATTTGTTTCATTTTTACGGTAGCGCATACTCATTACAATTCATAATATCTAACGAAAACGTAAATGGCAACTTGACCAGTGCTTATAAGACGTGTCGATATTTGAATTATGTTGACATACCGATGTACCCCTGAAGATCCAGGTTAGAATCGAGCTCCAGTAACACATGCTTGACATACGAATCGACTAACGGGATCGAGGGGTATCAATTGTGTAGATCGATGCCCATGCTTTGATCATGCTGTTAATGTAATCTCTGCGACATGTGCGATGTTGGCGATTAATTTCATGACATGTTTCTGTGCCCTTACTTCAAACGTCATCGGAAAGCATATATCCCAAACCATTATGTTAAAAAACCTAATGTATAAAATTTAAAGAAATGTTTAACTGTAAACAAACAAATATTCTTTGAAAACATGTGATCGTAGCCCGATAACCGTAGCCCGATCGTAGATCGATGATTGTAACCTAATCATCGTAGCCCGATGATCGTAAATCGATGCTCATGCTATCAATCACGGGATTGTCATGTCCAGACTCGATTATTTACAGACCGCCATCATACAGCAGGAATACTGACACGTGAGACATTAAACAACAAACATACTAATGAAATCTTATGCCCCATCTATTAACAGATAAGTACCACGATGTCTACCGAGGAGAGACGATTGCCTTATGCCAGAGAGTTTGTCAGGAGTCTGACGGAGACTACCGATGATAGGGAGCGAGAGGTCCAGGAATTCCTACTGGAGACGATATTGCTGACACTGGCGGAGGTGGAGACGCGTTTCAGGACGTATATGCAGAAGCTTCATCACGTGACTGGCGACCAGAATTTCCAGACGATGCGCAGTGCAATAACCCGGATGGAAAACCAGATCAACTCCAGATTCCACACAAAAGACTCCTTCGGTTTGTTTGTTCTGTCACAGTGACAAATAATTACATGACAAATCATCTGATATCATAACCTGCACTAACTTAAACACTTATTGGTCAACGTTATTGCATCTAAAAACTCACTGAAAGATTAGGAGACAAAGACATTACCCGCAAAAGATTTCAAAATTTACAGCTCTCTTGAATCTCTATTCCGTGACAGTCACGTTAATGATTACCAGCACATTGTGTTATGAATGATACCAAATACCAACTCATCAAATTCCCTGCAAGTAATTTGTCAAATAGTGAATTTCACCTCATTACAAATGGATGATTTGTTACTTTGTTTTTGTATTTTTAACAGAAAAGAGGTCAAAGGTCAGTCATATCCATAGAGAGGCTCTCAGGAACTGTTACACTTTGCTGACAAGTGACCTTGAGCTCTTCAAATCCAGCATCATTGATGACCTTCTTTCATCTGATGTGATGTCTGTGTCAGACAAGGATAGTATCAGAGGCAAAGACACGAGGAGAGGTCAGAACGAAGAGTTCTTCGGCTACATCGTTGGACGTCTGTCTTTTGAGGACTTCCACCGTATCCTGCTTCCAGCCCTGAGGAAGGATCATCCTCATGTGGCAGAGGCGCTGATCTCAGAGTTGGACAGGCTGGAGGAGGAGCATGAAGATGAACAGTGTGTGTCCTGCAGAGCCAGGAAATATGTACAGGTGAGGAAGGACATGAGTATAAAAGGAATACATAGCTTAAACATTCTGGAGCTTATAACCAGCAACGTCATCTGTAAGGTAGATAACGTCACAGTTCCTGTACATCTACTATTCACATCAGCGTTCACAACACTATCCAAAACTTCGTGTGCATACCAGACCCTCCTAAATATTCTGACCAGACCATCATAAAAATTAATCATATTTAACGGTTTGCATTAACTGCTTATTTATTATAAACCATCGTTTGATAAAGCCATTTAATATGCAGTGACATCTCTTTTAGTAATTATTGCGTTTACGAAACAAAGCCACATGTACAGTCACTAACAAAATCATTTTTTACATTGGCAGCTAAAAAGGGTGGCAACTCCTTTGCTGCAACAAAAGATCATAGAAATTCCTCTGTTTGGCGACCTGAAAAGTTCTGGAATGTCTAACACCACCAAATGGACAGAACTTAGAAAGAGGTGTCCGACAAAGACATCATTGCTGCCATGGCCAATAAGTATCCAGACCTATACAAGGAGTTTATGCAGCTGGAGTGTAACACCCTGGACTGCTGTTGTCCCTCACATGACGTTCAGGACTCAGGTGTTCCAGGAGTGCCAGAGAGTGTCTTCACTTCACAGGAGAGCGTCAGTGAATACGAGAGCTGCTTGACAGATTCTTTCGAGATGGAAGAAATTGAAAATATTATGGATGATTTATCGTTCCAGAACAGAAAGTTAGAGGAAGGTAAACTGTCGTTTTATTGTGAAATCATTATCTATTAAGTATGGTATATGAATACAGTTTTTTTTAAATTACATTTAAAAATTTTTAAAATCTGAAACTTTGGAGTGTTTAACATTTATAAGATGTCGTGCAAAAGAAAGATTTTTCCTCCATGGTAGTTCGATGATAATGTTAGATACGGCTGGCAGACGTATATTTGTGCGTTGAAACCTTACATTCCCAGTGAGACATTTCTCACTGTGAGACGTTCTAATAAATTGGTCAAATGAAATTTTCCAGTAAACCCGTTCTTTTTCCAGGCAGATTAGTATACACGTCTACAACTCTTGACTGATGTTGAAATAGTTAATAATCATTATGTCCAAATGTGTTGGTGCTAATCTTCTGGGTTCAGTTGTACAAAGTTCAGCTTATAGTCGAAAGTCTACAAAGTGAGATCTTACCGCTACGCTTTACAGTGGCATGGTACACTTAAAGTCTACATTATGTTTGTCTGGGGACTTGAGATCTTCTGTTGTTTATTATTATTTAATTTTTAATTTGTTTATGGATACTTTATTCTATATCATTTTTCATTTTCTCATTTTTTGAGGGGTCTTGTTTGTTAGTTTTAATTTAGGGGAGTTTGATTTTGTGGAGTTATTGAAAACATGTTATTTTTACATTATGTTTTTGAAGGTTCAGCTAAAGAAGCCTCGCTGCAATATTTCTGTCGTCATGTTTCAGAGTACAAGATGACAGCTGTTCCGAGGGGCATCTGCCTCATCATTAACAATAAAAGCTTCAAGAAAGGCTTCCCGACGCGTCGAGGTGGTGTGGACATCGACGTCGACAATCTGACCGAGTTGTTCACTAAACTCCAGTTCACCATAAACCTGCAGACAGATTTAACTTCCGTCGATATGATGAAAAAACTAAAAGAGTACGCCGAACAAGATCACACAGAGTACGATGCCTTCGTTTGTTGCATCCTCACAAATGGAACAGACTACGGTGTCGCTGGTAGCGATGGTAAAATAGTGAAAGTGCAAGATCTTTCTTCGTTGTTCCACGCATCAAAGTGCCCCACGTTGGCAGGGAAGCCCAAACTGTTCTTCATCCAAGCATCAGAGGAGGCAATTTCATGAGTGAATTAATTCAGGATGATCAATCCGATATTTCAACTGCTGACGAAGCTGATATCTTTATTGGCCACAGCACCGTTCAGGGGTACACCAGTTCCAGAAATACAAAGTACGGTAGTTATTTCATCGGTTCTTTGGTTAAAACGTTAGACAACCACGGTGACCAGCAGGACCTCCTGAGTTGTCTATTGATGGTCAACAGGGACATGTCAAGGACACGGATGGGTCAGAAATGGGAACGGTATAAGCAGGTGCCCGCCCCGTTGTTTACTCTGACGAAGAAGGTGTACCTGACCAGTGATCCTCAGTGGCCTTACCCCAGCCAGGTACCCACAGACCCTTGATAGGAGATGGAGAAATCATAAACTTCTTGAAGTTTTGTGGGAGTACATACTTGTATGGTCTAAGGACAATAACAGACCTTCAGAAGATGAGCAAAACCAGACCTCGGATCCCTGAAAGAACTGCAATGCACGGGGTTATTACTAGTGGTGTTCCGATTAATTGAAATAATCGAAGATTGATCGCAGTGACCAAAAGACCAAGCAATCGATCACATTTTTCTCATAATTGCTCAAAAACGATTTTGGAACTGTTGTTTTAGTCTTTGAAACACTTGACGATGGAATATAACTTCGAAGTAGTCAGGGCCTGAAAACTTGTTTCATTCTTAGAAAACTCACTTCACTAACTGAAAAGTCATGACTGAATATTTCTTGAAGACCCCAGAAGGTTTATGTTGATGATATATCAACATCAGTTTTAAAAGTAAGCAAGGTGCATCATGTTATACATATCTGCAATAACAACCTGGATAGGAAAATCTGAAAATTGACGCTAACCAATTTTTATCGATGATTGTTCGTTGGTAATGAAGCAATCATCAGTTATGAGATTTCAACCAATTCCCAACACTAGTTATTACGATAACTACAGATCTTTGTTAATACAGAACATAAGAGATTTCGGGTGTGATAAAGTGAATAGCAAACCCGGCATTATGAGGAGAGTCACAGACCAAGCTGTTATCGGAAGATACTGGGACGTGATCTTATTAGCAGTCATTATGAGTCAACATTAATATAAGCACAGTAGGGGATGACTGGGGTATAACTATGAAGATGGTCGGAGAAGACATGTATGTTGTAAGTAATAATATGAAAGGTATGTCCCGTTTGTGAATGGCTGGCATTATCATTATCACTCAGGTGTTCCAGTACCATCACCTCAATTCCATTTCTGTATTATGATATACAAATGTACTCGTTGTGTTCAACAATAGCTTCCTTAAGCACATGACTGAATCTACACCTGACTAATCAATACCTAGTGTTATAAGGTAGAAATGCATCCCTGAAATAATCAACAAATACGTATCTCTATCGATTCTGTCTCCATTACTTTCCACAAACACCCGCGAAGCAATCACAAGAATATAGATAATGAATTTGTTACATTTTTTTATATTTTAGGGATGAATTTCTACGGAATAAAGCTAGCAACTTAATAGCCACACGATTGTTGGACAAACATTTTTTTAATCCAACAAATAAATATATTTATATTACAAATGTTAATAATCTTATATTTTGTTTGTGAGAGACTTAATCGCATGTCTTTCCCACGTATTGTAATGTCAGCGTGTATGGCAAATGCACACAGTGGTGCAGCCCCAATCTTCAGCGGACGGAACAATCGAGGAAATATATCATGTAAGATGAAATAAACTTTGATATTACCAACGATCTACAAGTACTAAGTCCTTTGCGGACGGATCAATCGATGAAATATATCATGTAGGGTGAAATAAACTTTGATATTACCAACGAAGTACTAAGTCCTTTGCTATGCACCGTCTACTTGAGTTTCACAGGGTGATCAGGCTCGATGACTTGGTTGACACATGTCATCGTATACCAACTGCGTAGATCGATGCTGATGTTGTTGATCACCGGATTGTCTGGTCCAGACTCGATTCGCTGACTGACCAATAACAGACATGTTGTTGTTCACCGGATTGCCTATATATAGCCGCCATATATGGAACATTGCTGAGTGCAGCGTATAATAAACGAAACTCACTCACTAAGCAAGTCCTTCCTTCCAGACAAATCTATGACTCGAGGGGCAGATGCAGCTATTGGGGGTGGGGGTGGGGGTGGGGTGGTTTGGGGTTGCACAGTCTTGAGAAAGGGGGGTGCACACTTCATTGTCATCCATTTTCGCGAAAGTTTCAACGGTTACTAAATTTCCTTTCAGGAAAAAAAGGGGGGGGGGGATTGTTTGCGCCTATGAATGTCCTTATATATTAATAAAATGGAAGGTCAAAGACAGGTCGCCACGAAAAGCTGCGGCACTCTCTCACTCAAGGATCAAGATCCTTTACGGAACAATACAATTCGTTGACTCAAGAATCACGAGCAATGCGTGATGAAAATCTCCAATGGAGACAAGAAAGTCCATAATGGCAAGCTCCAGATAAGATTTAGCTCATGTGGGTACTGTACCCACTGTATTTTTTTGGAGTGGATATTATGAATGTTGAGTGGGTATTATATTTTCCGTTACCCACTGCTTTCAAATATGTGCGTATTTCAGTCATTTTACTCACCTAAGTATTATGTCATTGAGTAAGTTTACTAAGCAGGTATGTTCTGCCTTATGTCAAACCTAATCAAAACCAACTTAAATATAATGGAAATGATTTCATAAAAATATCACTTCATCCTACACTGACAATACAACACTTGTCCTATACTAACAGTACAACTTGATAGCAATCGATGTCTCTTTCATTACGCAAGCGATTTGTATAAATATATTTCGTACGCATTTAGTTTTAAACTTTTTGCGTATCTAACATTGGTACGCAACAATTATTTTTCAATGCGTAATTGGAATGTTCTATGCGTATTTTACCCGGATACGCAGCTTATCTGGGCCTCTAGGCAACATTCTCAGCATATTTGGTGTTATTATTTAAGTCAGAACACTACAGCCCCTGTTCCTGAAATAATGTCAGATTTATCAGTGTAAGTATGGCTGATATATACACCTGGGAAAAGTTTAGCGCCGTCCCTTCTATTTATATACCCGAACTTTATGTAACCTTTAGAAATATCAACATATGACCTTGATATCAGTTTGATAAATAGCTAATTATCATATTGATACTCACTGAAATACAAAAATGACATTAGGGAAAGGTTCTCAATGAATTAAAAGTGCAAAGTCAGATATTAATTACAAAAGTCACATTAGAGAAAGGTATACCCGGATATATACTGAATAGTGAAATATTAAATATCAGCTTCAAATATTGTCATTACAGATAGGTTATAAAAGTGTACAGTCAAAAACAGTTACAAAATATGCTGTATGACGATTTCTGCTGCTGTGTTTTGAATATTTCACAACGCGAAAAAAACAGATGTTTTCTGTCAGAAAGGTAATACAGGATAAGCAATTCGTAGCATGGATATTTTTTATTGAAACGTATAATGATTATAAGATGCACCATCCTTACCTAGAGGTATATAGAAAGAAACAGGTTGATCATAACACATACAGACTGCAAGGATAGTCCAGAAACTTTAACTCACAAAACAGCATTGGGGCACTCTGCGTAATATGTTTCACTAAACTGTTTACTTAGAGAGAGACCGTTTACTTATGTAACAGTGTATGAAATAAGGCCCGTCCCCCCATTACCCCTACATGCCACTATCCCTACAGCTTATAACAACATAGTTTACGGTCTGTTGCACTGTTAATCCACTGCCTGTTACCTATTCCACACATTGGACTAATCCACTTAAGAGACATAACAACACACAACTATAAGGTTGAGAGAATGATTTTAATGAAAAGTGATCATCATTTGTCATCATCAAGATTTTAATAAGAACTGACAATAATTCATCATCATGATTCTTTGATGGACATTAACAATTAATTGTTAACATTCAATGTTCAACATAGTCATTTGTGTCAAGTGTTTCAGTCTATGAACACTCAGTGTTTCAATCTATCCCAGCTTAAGTAGATAGCCGACGGCGTCATAGAACTGAAGAGGTGATTTCTGTCCAAGCTCAAGCTGCTCCTTGAGTCTACACAGGCGATTGTCAGTCTCCCTGAGGACTCGCTTTCTGCTTCTTGTCGCAGCACCAAAGTCTATTTGTGAAATCTTCACCCTCTCAGCATGTTCAATTCTCCTAATGACTTCTACAAATCTGTATATGTTCGGATGCCTGTGTGGAATTTCACGGTTCAGTCGGTTGTGAAAACCTTCTAGATTGCTGTTTGTCCTCGGCCCAGTTGTCAGGTTGTGGTTCCACAGGGGAAGTAGAAATCTGGCTGTGTCGTCGACCCAGGTTGTCACGATGTAATCGTTGAAGTCGACTGCTCTTGGGACGTCTGGAGTGTCGTCCATGGCTTTTACCCACGTGTCCTGGACCGTGTCTTGAGGGAGTAGAGGTAGCCCAGCTGCTCTCCTGATCCACTTGGTGACTTCGGGGTTTTCTTTGTAGGCAACAGCCAGTCGAAGATCCTGAACCTTCCTCCAAATGGCTTGACAGAAATGGAAGAAACAACCCTTCACGACAGCAGTTGGAAATTCAGTCTCTAAGGCATGGATTGCTGTTAACTCGAAGTCTGTCTGGATACAGGATGGGACAAGCGGCCTGTTGAGTCTCCGCTGAACTTCATCCTTGAGGAGTCAGAAGAGTCTGGAGTAGGTCGTCGTCTGACGGTCGGGAAGTAAGGCGAAGATGAGGGGGATATGTGGTGGTCCCACGTCTGGCATGTATGATGTAGACTTTATTCAATAGTGCAGGGCAGGCAGTGAATGTTCCATCCGTGTAGATGTTCTCGGCTGACTGCAAGGCCTGAATACTCTCTTGGGTGCCAAATGCCAGGATCTTGTCATCATCGCCGTCAGCAAACAGGAGGAATGGTCGACCATCTGCTGTCTGCGTCCAGGGATCTTGAAGGTCGACTTCTGATCTCGTCTGTGGTAAAACAGGAATCGTCTTCTGTTGTGACTCTTCCTCTGCATGTTGACTGAACACACTTCAAGTGTACACAAGACTGTCTCTCGACATTCTTAGTGTGAAGATAACCGTCAAATAGGACTTGGGGGCTACCTCTCCGTGACATCACAAACTCAAGATTACGCAGACCAGCCATGTTGATGCCATGTTAGTTTGTTGTCAACAGCTATATACTATACCGAACTATCTCAATTTACTTTCTCGTCTCACCTTCTCATTTCCCTCCACTTCTCAATAATACTGTGTATCTTTTATCATGGCACTAAAACAACTCAATTTCAACATTTAACAACCTCCACATTATCCAGTTTGTAAAATTGTTCTTCTCACTAGAGGTTTATCTTTCATCATGAAACTAAAACAACTTTTAGCTAATCCCAAATTTCCTTGACACAAAACACTAAAGAACAGTTCAATCCCTCCCTTGACCTCATCTGTATACTCTATGCACTAATCTCTCTTTGGGTCAGTTCATTATGCCAGACAGGTAAATGCCGTGTGTTGTTTTAACTAATTGTAGGGGTACTGGGCTGTAGGGGTAGTGGCATGTAGGGGTTATGGAATACAACCCCCGAGACGGGCTAGATTTCTGACGGACGGTCTACATTTACAGCTAGCCAGCCCGATGGTATGGTAAACTCTTTTAGAAAACATGTTCCAACATCTGAGTAATTTTCTTTGGATTGTCAGATCTGGTTAAATCCATTTGGGGCTGGTAACATTTTGAAGTTACCAGCCCTGATGTCTGGCTGGGTTTTTGGCTTATTTCATACACTGTTAATACAGTATTTTCTTCACTTTATTGGGGGCGGTGGGGCAGCCTAGTGGTTAAGGCCTTCGCTCGTCACGATTCCCCACATGGGTACATAGTGTGAAACCTATTTCTGGTGTCCCCTGCCGTGGTATTGCTGGACTATTGCTAAAAGCGGCGTAAAACCATACTCACCCACTTCATATAGCGGGCATATCCATTCTGGCAACGTGGATATTATTTCAGTGTGAAGTAGTAACCTTGGTACAAATTGTAGCAGTATTGTTTTCCAAGGATATTGTTTCTACAGAAATATTTTCTCACAGGAATATTTGACACCTGAAACAATAATCGTTTGCATTAAGGCTGCAATAGCAGTAGACTGGTACCCTGCCCCTCGCCTCCAAGCGGCGGAACAAAGTACTATTTGAATGCAAAGAGGAGCGCAAGCGCTCTGGGGCAGGAAAAACAGTCTAATCGAGGGCATCCGCGTACGATTCAAGGGAGATAACTCTAATTTGACGTGTTGGGACGGACGCAAGACAAGGTGTTCTCAGTGTCCGTGAAAGTCAATGATGCCGATCAGTCAAGATTCTTTTGGAAAATCTGTCGAAGGAGAGTCTGTTACAAGGTGACATTTACATACTTTTATTTCACAGCTTTTAATGGCATTTGACAGACACGTAAATCTAAAATAGGTGACAGTACCCAATCGTAAGACAAACCCGATGAACCCCACAGCAAAGCATTAATCAGAGACGTGTCATTAGACTGCGCAGACGGGCATGTAGGTTAAATGCAGTATAACGAGCTGAACTATTGCAGCGCCCAGTCTGCCGACTTGCCCTCTGGCTCTGCTTTAAGAGAAGGCCGAACGGTTTACATTTAGGGAGGGATAATCCACAACATTTATTTATTTTCTCCCCTGATTTAGGTAATGTGGTTTGACTAGAAACTCGTATACGGGCAGAAGTCTTAGCAAATGTTTGTAATTATTGATCAGGTTTAACAAATTTTAAGATATTGTTTAAATTCAATCTAAATATTATAAAAGTTATAATCTTATAAGTAAAACATTCGAAAGACCCTGTCATTTGGGGAGACGGTGATTTCGTAGACAGAACCAGTTCGTCATTTGCAACTAGAGTAAGATCCAAGTCGTAGCTAGGCCTGTGTGCAGTTGACATCATGGGTTGAATATCAGAGATGAAACTTTGTCCTTAATTGTTTGTAATATCAGATTTTCCTAGCTTCAAAGTGAAATAGCTTACGTAAAAATGGGGGGTGGGGGTGGTGGTATGATGTTTTAAGCGTGGCGGAGGGGTGTGACCAATTTGTTCAGGGGGGGAGCAATTTTGTACATAGAATATTAAAATATTCTGCTTAAAAATTATGGAAAGGAGGTGGGGGTCATTGATTTTGTACATGACATGCAGGGGGGATCACTTACTTTGTCGATAAATTGGGGGGGTCGGTCATTCACATTGTACATTCACAGATGTCAGTAAGCTGTTCAAATACATTAATTGGTAGAGAATAACTGAGGATGGTATTAGATAATAATTAAAGCTTTCTGTGGTTGGATATGTAAAATATCAACTTTTCAGAAAAGAACAATTTATGCAAGCCTAATGTTCCCAAACTTCAGATACACAAGAACAACATCATAGTAGCACGTTTCGTTATTGCAGATACACCTTCCAGAACAAGAACAACGTTATCGTGAGAGTCCTGGACTATGGCGGCATCATCACTGACATCATCGTCCCCGACAGGAATGGCAAGATGGAGGACGTCAGTCTTGGCTTTGATAACATGGAAGGTATATATATGATGGACTGTAAGAATATGACAATTTAAATTGAACACATTCATTCCTTTAAAATAATTTTACTCTCACTGAAACAAACAATATGATCATAATAATTGAATCCCTGAAATATAAACTGTAATGATTAGAAGAAAACAAACAAAACAGCCTATAATAATTTTCTACCTTTGTTATGAGGACTTAAAATAAGGTATGTTGGGTGGAATTAACCATACAAGTTTATTTTGACCTTCATAATTTTGCATAGGCTATGCTGGGGGTCCATATATGGGTGCTCTGATTGGACGATATGCCAACAGGATCGCTGGTGGACAGTTCAGTCTTGATGGCAAATCCTACTCCCTGTTTGTTAACAATGGACCCAACAGTCTGCATGGAGGAAAGAGAGGATTTGACAAGGTGAGTTTACTGGGGATAAGCATGTTTGCAGAAGGTGAAAACTATTGCTAAACCTACATTTTCCACTGGATTGCACTTACATTGTCGGCCTAAGAATTAGTCACTGCCATCATAACACCATCACAAAGTCTGCACGTTTCATTTCTATTTCCAGTATGCTGTGTCTTGAACACACAGCCTGGCATTGAAATATTGCAATACTAAATATTATTAACGAGATCGAGTATAGCATGCAGTTACTTCCCTTCCCATGCAAACTAGTTCATGTCTCATGTCGTGTTATGGTAATTGTAAGCTGGGCTCTGTCTCTCATACATCAATATATGCAAAGGAAGCCAGGAACAACGTATGTTAATGGCATTAGTAGCTTTTTTAGCTTGTTAGGCTGTTCGCTAGTTTGGTCAATGACATAATGAAATTTACGTTGAAACATCATTAGACATGATGATTTACAAATTCAATAGTATTTGTGTACTGAATGCCAGACCTTTTTTCATATGTAGACATTTAAATTATGTGTGGACATTTTATTGTACTGTAAAAGAGTCGAACATTGCAGTCAGCTGTTCACCCATTTCCCCGATCAGTGGGTGTTTTAGTTTTGAAAATACTCTTTATATGGCCAGAATCATAACTAAAACAATAGGAAAACTATTTAGAATACAGTGGTAGGGAAACTATGTTTATCATCCAAAACTGTGTTCCACAGGAGATATTGCTTGTGTGAGATCAAACAATATCTCCTAGGAGATATCGTTTTGACAGTAGATTTTGTACAATGCCCTGACAATGCCATGATGTCATTAACTTGATGACGTCACAATCATATGACATCGTTACACTGCAAGTCTCATGGCAGTACCATGTTCAGAGATGTACATTTTTCATTGAAAACTAAAGAAGAATGATTTTTTATGATAAATAGAATCTCACCCTTGTGTCTTTTGATATCAAATATATCAACACTCGTTGATAAAAGTACAAATATCCTCGGCAAGCCTCGGATGTTTGTGACTTTATCAACTCATGGTGATGTATTTGATATCAAAAGACACTCAGGTGAGATTCTCTATATCTAATAGTCATTTCAACTAATAGTCATTTAAACGAAAGTTGGTGCAGTGGTACAATTTACTGATCTTCCCATATACGATTTCATCAAAATTAATGTAGCGAAAACTGAGTAAAATCTTGAATTAAATTATTGTAATGCATTATTAGTGTAAGTCCAGATATACAATGAACACTTAACTGCCAGATAGGAAAATAAAAAGACAATCGTGCATACTGCAGTTCGGATTTGTTGAGTATTTCTGGTTTTATGTGCTTAAGAGAACAACTTCATGTTGTGAAACAAACTCGAAGAAAAGCACACTGGTGGTCAAATAGTAGTCAAAGACTGGAGATAGCATAGAATACCCTGTAAATTGTTGTATCTGTTTGTTATTTTAGCAAAGGTGTCAATAAACTATAAAAATAGTGTATCTGCTATGTAAACACACAGTAGGCTAACTAGCTTCAAGGCTTAAACATATTGTGTGTGCTTTTGATAGTATACAGTGTACTATCAGGTTGAGTTCCTTTTGATAGTATACAGTGTACTATCAGGTTGAGTTCCTTTTGATAGTATACAGTGTACTATCAGGTTGAGTTCCTTTTGATAGTATACAGTGTACTATCAGGTTGAGTTCCTTTTGATAGTATACAGTGTACTATCAGGTTGAGTTCCTTTTGATAGTATACAGTGTGCTATCAGGTTGAGATTCCTTTGATACCGTATACAGTGTACTATCAGGTTGAGTTCCTTTGATAGTATACAGTGTACTATCAGGTTGAGTTCCTTTGATAGTATACAGTGTACTATCAGGTTGAGTTCCTTTTGATAGTATACAGTGTACTATCAGGTTGAGTTCCCTTTGATGGTATACAGTGTACTATCAGGTTGAGTTCCTTTGATAGTGTATACAGTGTACTATCAGGTTGAGTTCCTTTGATGGTATACAGTGTACTATCAGGTTGAGTTCCTTTGATAGTATACAGTGTACTATCAGGTTGAGTTCCTTTAGACCGGTATACAGTGTACTATCAGGTTGAGTTCCTTTTGATAGTATACAGTGTACTATCAGGTTGAGTTCCTTTTGATAGTATACAGTGTACTATCAGGTTGAGTTCCTTTTGATAGTATACAGTGTACTATCAGGTTGAGTTCCTTTTGATAGTATACAGTGTACTATCAGGTTGAGTTCCTTTGATAGTATACAGTGTACTATCAGGTTGAGTTCCTTTGATAGTATACAGTGTACTATCAGGTTGAGTTCCTTTGATAGTATACAGTGTACTATCAGGTTGAGTTCCTTTTGATAGTATACAGTGTACTATCAGGTTGAGTTCCTTTTGATAGTATACAGTGTACTATCAGGTTGAGTTCCTTTTGATAGTATACAGTGTACTATCAGGTTGAGTTCCTTTTGATAGTATACAGTGTACTATCAGGTTGAGTTCCTTTTGATAGTATACAGTGTACTATCAGGTTGAGTTCCTTTTGATAGTATACAGTGTACTATCAGGTTGAGTTCCTTTTGATAGTATACAGTGTACTATCAGGTTGAGTTCCTTTTGATAGTACCGGTATACAGTGTACTATCAGGTTGAGTTCCTTTTGATAGTATACAGTGTACTATCAGGTTGAGTTCCTTTTGATAGTATACAGTGTACTATCAGGTTGAGTTCCTTTTGATAGTATACAGTGTGCTATCAGGTTGAGTTCCTTTTGATAGTATACAGTGTACTATCAGGTTGAGTTCCTTTTGATAGTATACAGTGTGCTATCAGGTTGAGTTCTGTGAATACAACTGTATGAAAGTTTGGGGATCCTTCAAAGGTTACAAAAAAAGATGGTGCCTGCCCGCACCGTTTTCTATCTTTGTCAAAGGCCATTGCCTGAGAACTAATTCTATATATGTTTAAGCTTCATTATGTCAGCAATAGGAAACGCTAAAGAGTGTGTCAACTTTTGATAAATCAGTGTATGGTTTTGTCGAACTGAGCCCAGGGTTCGGTGGACTTGTCCTTTGATACATGTTTATTTGACCTTATATATGTTGGATATTTGAAGTCTTGGTCCTTGCTATCAGTTATAGTTCCGGGACTGTCAGCACCATAGACATGTTGTGGATTAATAATAATAATGTTTCCATTTATATAGCGCCAAACTCCTCACTAAGTATGCTCATAGCACTGCCAATGATGATGTGCTCATAGCACAGCACATTATTACCCTGGATAACCCAAGCTGCCTGTTAGGCGCTAAAAGGTTATAGTCACATGACTTATCCCACCGGGTACCCATTTTTCTGCTGGATGAACAGAGGCAATTTTGAACAAACTCACTTGCCTTAGGAGAGACCACATGTGTCACATGTTTCGTTGTGGGGCAGGACTGAAGTCAAAGAAACTCTCAGGAGTCAAATTGCCAAACCCGGTCACACATCCAAGGACTCTCCCCGCTCAACTTTGCTTAACTTCAACTGATTTGTTACCTGAGCTCTATGCACAGGACCACATGCCACCACATATTGCCAGATTAGTAAACATCTGAAGCCTACATCATTTTGGGCTCTCCTTCCACAACAAGCTGACACTGACTGGGATATAACAAGAATACTGTCAAAAGCTGTGTTAAACACAACTCAATCCGGTGTAGAATAGGTCTTCAGCAACCCATGCTTGCCACAAAAGGCGACTATGCTTGTCGTAAGAGGCGACTAACGGGATCGGGTGGTCAGGCTTGCTGACTTGGTTGACACATGTCATCGGTTCCCAATTGCGCAGATCGATGCTCATGCTGTTGATCACTGGATTGTCTGGTCCAGACTCGATTATTTACAGACCGCTGCCATTTAGCTGGAATATTGCTGAGTGTGGCGTAAAACCAAACTCACTCACTCACACTAAACACAACTCACTGAATCTGTTGCTCTCTCACTCACTTTTCAAAAGAATAATAGCCAACACTCTTATTGGTGTATTATGACCCCTGCTTTGGTGATAATAACAGCGGAACTATATTTCACCTCTATAGCGACTATGGGAGGCCAAGGTTGACGGAAACAGACTGAGCCTTGAATATGTCAGCCCAGATGGTGAGGAGAACTACCCAGGGGAGGTAACTCTGACAGTCACATACGTACTGACTGATGAGAATGAGCTGATCATTGACTACACGGCAACATCGACCAAGGCAACACCTGTCAACTTCACCAACCATGCTTACTTTAATCTGGGAGGCCATGTGAGTTCTGGTATTTGTGTTTCAGATGATTGTAGTTAAACTTGGCATCACAGATGTTAAATCGGACAAGTATCACTGTTGAATTAGATATTAAAGATGGAAACTTAACATAAATATGAGAGACTCATATAGGAATATTGTTTAATGTGGCTTTAGACAACAAAGATAAAGAGATACTGAATTGTCATGTTTCGACCAATAATTGCTCAAATAGAGAGCCATGTGTTTTACATGAATTTACAAAATCTGTTTCCAGGCATCAGGGAAGATCGATGATCATCGTGTGCAGATCAATGCAGAACATTTCCTGCCTCTGGATGATAACTCTATACCTACAGGTACAAGTCTCTCATGTGATCTGCATTGGGTAGCAGGGCCTCCTTTCACAAAGCACTAAGGTGTTCGAAAGTAACTAAGGTAACCTTAGTGCATTGTTAAAGAATGGGAGTTAGGTTTACCTTAGCTAAAGTTTTTGTGAAAGGATTCCCTGTATCGTAGACATTGTGACAACTGATTACAGTAACTGGCTTTGTGTTAGCTACAGAAATTGTATACCTGTGCTGCTCCCTTTGAACAATTGTGATACTGATCTGTCTCAGATTTCACCTGTACCTAATATGTGTAAATCATGCTTCATGACAGTATGTTTTTCAAGTATTACAAGAAATTTTCAGAAATATGTTTTGAGCGGCAACAGTAACAAGTCTCAAAACTTCAGGAATTTGCTTTTTTATCCTTCATTGCATTTCTGAACTTGTCTTAATTGAATCATAATTCTCAATGTGTAACTATTACACACATTTTCCAGGTGAGATCCGGAAAGTGGAGGGAACGGAATGGGACCTGAGGTCCCCTGTACGTCTTGGGGACCGACTTGGGCAGGTGCCTGGTGGGAAGGGGTTTGACCACAACTTCAACCTGTCTCTGTCTGGAGAAAAGCGTCTGGCAGCAAGGTTGAGTGAAAGACATTTAATTGTGATTGACGACATATTCCAATATAAGTATAACACCAGCATACGAGGAAAGTTTTCCATAAAGCTTACATAAGTGCCCGAGGCATTCTTTTTGAATCTCTGAACTGCTTGTGATGAAGTCAGTGAGAGGGTGTTTTATGCCGACAGGGTGGAGCACCCGCCAAGTGGGAGGTGGATGGAGTGCCACACCACGGAACCAGGGGTGCAGTTCTACACCAGCTTCTATCTGCAGGACGTGGTGGGGAAAGCAGGGGCCATCTACTCCCAGTACGGAGGATTCTGCCTGGAGGCTCAGCACTACCCTGACAGCATCAATCAGGTGGGTCAGCACTACCCTGATACCATCGATCTGGGGGATCAGCACTTCCCTGACACCATCAATCAGGTGGGTCAACACTACCATGACACCATCAATCAGGACAGCAACAATCAGGGTGGGTCAGCACTACCCCTGACACCATCAATCAGGTGGGTCAGTACTACCCTGACACCATCAATCAGGTGGGTCAGCACTACCCTGACACCATCAATCAGGTGGGTCAGCACTACCCTGACAGCAACAATCAGGTGGGTCAGCACTACCCTGACACCATCAATCAGGTGGGTCAGCACTACCCTGACACCATCAATCAGGTGGGTCAGCACTATCCTGACACCATCAATCAGGTGGGTCAGCACTACCCTGACAGCATCAATCAGGTGGGTCAGTACTACCCTGACAGCATCAATCAGGTGGGTCAGCACTACCCTGACAGCAACAATCAGGTGGGTCAGCACTACCCTGACAGCAAACCAGGTTGACAGCATACCCAGCATCAAAGTGGGTCAGCACTACCCTGACACCATCAATCAGGTGGGTCAGCACTACCCTGACACCATCAATCAGGTGGGTCAGTCAAGTAGATCAGCATTACCCAGACAGTAACGATATGGGGATGTATTTGTCTGATGGCCGATCTGAAGACCAGTTCAAGATATCAGTGTTCAACACATATGAATCTGTGATGACAATTCATCAAAATCTGATTACGCTTGTTTCTGTTTCAGCCAAGTTTCCTCGAACTGTGTTTCGGCGTGGATGGGGAAACCTACAGACAGATCCACATCTTACAAGTTTGGCATCAGCAGCTAAACTCTACAGCTGAAACATTTTCCTTTTCAAAATGCAAACCAACTTTACTGGGCACATTGATAGACTACTGCCAGTCTAAAAAAGTCTTCATATAGAGGGAGGTCTTGGGATATCTTATGAAGAAGTAGCAACTTAATGATGTGCGACTGATTGTCTCGATTTTCTTGGCAGCCACAACTCATAGGGAGGTTTTTGTACTTCACAGCAGTTATTGGTTATACAAGCTTAAATAATGTATGAGAGTCCATGTTTTTAAAAAAACTCTGGCGTGTTGATTCACATGATGTTGAAGGATGTTGAGAGAGACAATTACGTGCTCAGCATCTTAGATACCAACACAATCAGCGATGTTACAGATGCAGATTTGTTTGTTTTTCATTTGAGTTGATTGTCAAAACCAATGATGTTTGAAAAGATTGATAATGGACTACATTGTGCAATGTCTAGCCCTTAAGGGGGATTTTGTGGACTGAGAAAACACACTCCCAAATATATTGAAATATTGTTTAATTCAAGCATAAGTTAAGTAATTCATCACCTGAGTGATGGCGAAGGAGGTAATGCTATAGAAATAGCATTACCTGTTGATGCTATCCCCCTTCATGGTGTAATAACTAACTATAGTAATATCAGTTAGTTTGCAACTTCTTTTGAGTTGTGTCGTTTTACAAGAACCTTTATACTGGGTTTTGTGTTGCATTTAGTCGAGTACTGAGAAAATATTTTGTTGATGCCAATCTCTTGCTCCTCTGTCTTTGTATGGCCGAGGCTATATTAGAAATTATGAGGTTATGCGTTGTATCGTTGAACAGTGAGTGAGTGAGTTGTGTTGGCATCACTTTGAACAGCATGTCTCATATTTGGTTGTTGACCTACAAGGGTTATTGCCCATGTTTCTGCAAGTCCAGGTCATTATGAGAGCTTTGATATGGCTGTAACATTGCTGACTCTCAATCTTATATCATCCGCCTCCTTGGTGGGTAAGGCATTTATGAATAGAGTGAAAGTCAGTAGCTTGATACCAAGCGGTATTAAAGAATAAAGTTGGTCAATTTGTTACCCTGCCTGCCACATAGCATTAGGGGGAAAAACAAGGACTGTTGTTCTGTTTGGGGCATCGGAAGGACAAATGTCAAGTTCCGTCCATAAGTATGTCCCAAAGGCATCTCATGATTTTTGGTGTGTGAAGCCCATTTCTGGTGTGCACTGCCGTGATATTGCTGGAATATTGCTAAAAGCAGCGTAAAACTCACTCACTCACTTGATCTATTATTTTTCTAGGTTTGACAGTACATGCGGATTGGTTTCACCAACTGCACTATGTCAAAACCTTGATCATTATGGGCTTTTAATGGAATACTGTTAAAAGTAGTGGGGCGGTGGGGTAGCCTAATGGTTAAAGCGTTGGCTCGTCACGCCGAAGACCCGGGTTCGAATCCCCACATGGGCACAATGTGTGAAGCCCATTTCTGGTGTCCCCCGCCGTGATGTTGCTGGAATATTGCTAAAAGCGGCGTAAAACCAAACTCAGTCAGTCAGTCAGTTAAAAGTAGTCTTAAATCCAGTTCACTCACTTATGTTGTATCACCAGAGCATGGCAGCTGAGGGACACACCATTGGCCCAACTTGTTCTACGCCCGGCCAAGTAATATATGAATAAACTGAGGCTAGTTAATTAGTGTGAATGGTAATGAGGGAAACAGAATGCACGAGTCAACTACCTTGTGCAGATGTTGTGGATGATAGGTTTTATTAGATGAGTCATTCCATGGAATGGAAGTAGGTGTTTATAATTGAGCACAAGTTGTTAAGTTTGTCAAGTATACATTGCACTTAGTGCCATGGAAATATTTTGTAAGAAATGTCTATATTTTATTGAGAGATTATGGAGAGTTATAGATCCATGACGGCAGTATGTTTTACAAATGTATTAAACTGCATGAAAAAAGACAGTTTGCCTTTGCTTTTGTCACAGATCAGCTGATTGAATGTCAGCCTTCATGTCACTTATGGAATTGGCAGGCTCACGAGGAAGTTCCAGCAAGTATAAGTCATTTAAACACACCTTGATACCAATAACACAGAGACAATGCCTGAATTCCACCTGCAGCACTAGAAACACGGGGACAATGTATCAGCTCCACCTATGGCACTAGAAACACGGGGACAATGTATCAGTTCCATCTATGGCACTAGAAAGACGGGGACAATGTATCAGCTCCACCTATGGCACTAGAAAGACGGGGACAATGTGTCAGCTCCACCTATGGCACTAGAAACACGGGGACAATGTGTCAGCTCCATCTATGGCACTAGAAACACGGGGACAATGTGTCAGCTCCACCTATGGCACTAGAAACACGGGGACAATGTGTGTGGCACTAGAAACACGGGGACAAGTCAGCTCCATCTATGGCACTAGAAACACGGGGACAATGTGTCAGCTCCACCTATGGCACTAGAAACACGGGGACAATGTATCAGTTCCATCTATGGCACTAGAAACACGGGGACAATGTATCAGCTCCACCTATGGCACTAGAAAGACGGGGACAATGTATCAGCTCCATCTATGGCACTAGAAACACGGGGACAATGTATCGGTTCCATCTATGGCACTAGAAACGGGGACAATGTGTCAGCTCCACCTATGGCACTAGAAACACGGGGACAAAGTATCAGTTCCATCTATGGCACTAAAAACACGGGGACAATGTATCAGTTCCATCTATGGCACTAGAAAACACGCGGACAATGTGTCAGTTCCATCTATGGCACTAATATCAGAGGGACTTGCTGATCGGATCTCGGCTCTATCACAAGACAACCCTAGCGATCAGCATGTATCGCCTCCAGTAAAGCTGGCCTGCAGCCTTGGTCACGACCCGCAGCTTTAAATACCATCACTTCATCAGAAGTCTTCCCAGACATTCAAGTTATGGACCACAACTCCCGCTTCAAGGAGCGCTTCACGACTGCAAGCGGTAGACGTATTAGCCCTCACAATCCACACTGACCACTCAGACCTCCATGCAGGATCTTACATCCAGAGGCCGTCTCCATCCCAGGTACATACACGATTTGATCAACCCTCATCGAGGGACGGAGCTGGACTCTATCATATTACCCACGGCGCTAGCGTTCATGGACCCCGCATGGTGGAACATTCCAGACAATGCTGTCCACGGGACTCCAATCAGGATGCCCCAAGCAGATCGTCAACTGTTCATGGATGCATTACTCACATGGACTGGGTGCTCATATCGACAACAAGACGACATCAGGTCTCTGGGTGGAGGATTCTCAAGTCCATTTTGGAGATGAAGGCAGTTATTCCAGCTGTCCAGCACCCTTCTATACCTGTCGCCACGGACAATTCTATGGTAGTAGCCAACATCAACAGTCTCTGAGGAACCCACTCTCAAGTCCTCATAGTTCTCACGAGAGAACGTGACGACCTGCCTGACAGTCTGGAGTGCAACATTCCTAACAGAGACATCCCAGGGAAGATCAGTATCTTTGCCGACGCTCTATCTCGTCCGGGCAAGATTCCATCCACGGAATGGACTCCTTCAGGCAGATAGCACAAAAATTGCGTCAACTGCACACGTCAACAACCAATTGCCAATATCAGCCTAGTTCCAGATCCTCCAACCTCCAACCAAATACTCAACCTTTTGGGGATACTCCACTTATGGACCTGGCCTCAGACCACAGTTACCCCCATTAACTTTTACCATGACCCGGAAGGAAAATAGGAGAATATAGTGCCTTGTTGAAATGGGCTGTTCTGTGTGTGCTTATTTTTTCAGGGTGACTTGTGATAGCTTAAATGAAAGGTAAGACACTGTACTTTATTGCAAAATGTTTTTGGTCCACAATCTACACATGGTATTGACACCAGCCTTCCATGATTTGACCCAAAGTTCAAGGCTGTCTAGTGTGTTTCGGCTCGTAACTTCCGGTGACCATTGTTTACAGTGGATACAGCAAAATTGCCGTGGTCGATCCAGGCCCATATTTTGCCGGTTAAGTGACAAGTGGCAGGTTGGTAAGCATGCAACAGGAGAACAGCCTACGACCGATATTAATTATGGTGCACTGGCATGTCACTATAGATAGCAAAGAAGGAAAATGATTGTGGTCTGAGGCCACCTGGTCCGGCTCGGTTCCACAGCTTACTGCATGTCATCATCTCTACGTATTAGTTAACAAGTTGCTCATTATGTCAATCACTAAATTGTCGGACCCACTGCAGCGTATAATAACAAGCTAGCCTGTACACTCAGCAATTATATTCTGATGTGCCTGCTCCAGAGAGTGTTGATGTACAAACACTCGCTCACTGAACCTGTAAACACGCAAGACGCGTACACACACGTGCAATACAGGATAAAATACAAGTAGTTGTTTTACACGCAGGGAAATGTTTTAAAACACCATTTCACTGTGCGCACGCCATTAAGCTCACTGTGAAACGCGAGTACTGATTGTTCATTTAAAGTAGGGGCGGTGGGGTAGCCTAATGGTTAAAGCGTTGGCTCGTCACGCCGAAGACCCGGTTCGAATCCCCACATGTGCACAATGTGTGAAGCCCATTTCTGGTGTCCCCCGCCGTGATGTTGCTGGAATATTGCTAAAAGCGGCGTAAAACCAAACCGTGTCAGTCAGTCAGTCATTTAAAGTAATAAAATGCGACAAATGTTTTGAGACGAGCCCCGCTGTCACAAGAGAAGATAACTGTCCCGACCTCCTCTGATTTGTATCACCGTGTATCACAGTCGGTGTCTGTCACAACCAGCCATGCCGATCTCGACGGATTCATTTGGTAAAACAGCAGATGGCAAGGAAGTCACAAGGTGAGATGGTGTTAATGTTGACCATATGTAACAACATGGTCACTGATGGCCATCTTACTGTGAGCAGTTATATACTTGAGTTATTTAATGGGGTCAGAGAGGGTGTTATCTCTGCTGATGCTCACCGAGAATCTGGGACGCTATTGTCACGTTATAATTTGTACAGGCTCCTCTGTATACGACCCTAATACGACAGATAGTGAACTGACCACTAGCCCTGCATATGAATGAGCTTGAGCCAACACAGCCGTTTATACAGAATGAACATGAAGCTAGGGTTATAGAGAGCTCAAGGGGACCACTTATTTTAGCTCGTTGTAGCCGTATTTCGTTACATTCATTTTGACGAAAATATACAGCCAGTGGTGGTTTCTAAAATAGTTCGTTACATCCGTCAGTTCGTAATAGTGTTCGTAATAAAAGTAGTTTACTGAAGTTGTTTAGCATGTACATGGTCATCGTCATCAGGGCGGTGGGGGTAGCCTAGGCGTTAAAGCGTTCGCTCGTCATGCTGAAGACCCGGGTTCGATTCCTCACATGGGCACAACGTGTGAAGCCCATTCCTGGTGTCCCCGCCGTGATATTGCTGGAATATTGCTAAAAGCGGCGTAAAACCCAACTCGCTCACTCACTCATCGTCATCAGGGCTTTGGGGTAGCCTAGAGGTTAAA
Source organism: Haliotis rubra (assembly GCF_003918875.1). Lineage (NCBI taxonomy): Eukaryota > Metazoa > Mollusca > Gastropoda > Lepetellida > Haliotidae > Haliotis > Haliotis rubra. Next base: position 1,621,162 of record NW_025765814.1, on the reverse strand, counting down.
GCGTTCTCTGCTCATACTGAAGACCCGGGTTCGATTCCGCACCTTCCAGAACAAGAACAACGTCATTTTTGGTGTCCAGCCGTGATATTGCTGGAATATTGCTAAATGCGGCGTAAAACCATACCCACTCACTCACTCACTCACTCATTGTCATCACCTATATAGACATGTGAGTGCATCCTACGTGCTTACCAAGGACAGGAAAATATCGGTAACAATGCATGCATATCTGCCTACTTTCTAGCCAACATAACACCTGATACTCTAGGCGATATGTGATTTGGAAAAGATATATATGTTACCAGCTGTTGCAATCCAGGCCTAACGTTCTCCTGCAGCCGTAATGCTTGATGGCCCTTCAACATTTGTCGAGCGTTGAGGTAGCCTTGTGGTTAAAGCGTTCGCTCGTCACGTCGAAAATTCGGGATCGGTTCCCCTCATGGGTACAATGTGTGAAGCCCATTTCTGGTGACCCACACCGTGATATTGCTGGAATACTGGTAAAAGCGGCGTAAAACTAAACTCACTCACACTCATTAACATCAGGATTGACCCGTGAAGGTCCGCGTTAGAATATTGGCCTTCAGTAACCCATGCTTGTCGTAAGAGGCGACTAACGGGATCAGGTGGTCAGGCTCGCTGACTTGGTTGACACATGCCATCGGTTCCCAATAGCGATGCGATCGATGCTCATGCTGTTGATCACTGGATTGTCTGGTCCAGACTCGATTATTTACAGACCGCCGCCATATAGCTGGAATATTGCTGAGTGCGGTGTAAAACTAAACTCACTAACATCAGGATTCCTTCTGGTAACCCCTGTAGTGAGTGAGTGAGTGTAGTTTTACGTCGCTTTTAGCAATATTCCAGCAAGATCCCAGAACCCGTTCGAGCCCACTCGAATGAATAATGGTGCTCATGATATTAACCCCGAGTGTGTCGACCAGGTTCGGTTGTTCAAATAGTTTAGATGAACTGACAATATTACCCAGTTACACAATGTTGTTGCTATCAGTTTTCCATAGTATACCAATCTAACCTAATGGGTGTTATTGGGGCGCAGTGATAAATGCCGCACTACCCAGCAGATTGCACGGACTACCGGAATGTGCAACTGCACAGCAAACACCAGGAACATGCGACACTAGCCAACTTTCATAACATGTGCTTCTGTAACTAGCAAAGCTGTACCGTCTTAGACGTGTACAGTTGACATTATTGCGTTTGTTCTGCCAGATGATGCAGTTTGAATACGTGTTCTGGCCTTTTAGAGCCAAAGTTCCACTATTCAAGAACACGACACTGACCAAGAACAGCGTCACCGTAAGGTGTTTTCCTGTTTCAAATAAACCTTCCAGACCAAGAACAAGAAAATCAAGAGATGTTTCCTTATTGCAGATACACCTTCCAGAACAAGAACAACGTCATCGTGAGAGTCCTGGACTATGGCGGCATCATCACTGACATCATCGTCCCCGACAGGGACGGCAAGATGGAGGACGTCAACCTCGGCTTTGATGACATGGAAGGTGAGGACGAATAGCAACATACGTGATTCTCGATAACTTTATACTCAAAAATTACAGTGACAGTATATTTATAGACAGTATACTTATAGACAATGAAAACAACCACCGACGACCTGTAATGTTTTGAGATCATCTTCTGTTCATAATTTCCTCCACGTCACAAGGCTATGCTGGGGGCAGATTCATGGGTGCTCTGATCGGTCGGGTGGCTAACCGGATCGCTGGTGGACAGTTCAGTCTCGATGGCACTTCCTACTCCCTGTTTGTCAACAACGGACCCAACAGTCTGCATGGAGGAAAGAGAGGATTTGACAAGGTGAGTTTAAGTCTCCAACTGTGTTTGGCTTCACAACGATGCACTTGATAGCATCCCTTGCCTCGCCATCTCTCAATTGGTCTGGATCAGTTGATTGTGTCGAAGCTGTGAGGAAATCCTGGAAATGTTTCTTAATTACAGGCATAGAAGAAATCGTCAGGTGCTAAATATCACTATAGATTGTCCTCACAAAGCAACAGAAGAAAACCCTTCTCTGCCCTAATCTTTGAAATCAATTCTGAAGAGTTTAGTTATATGCAAAGTCTTATGTCGTGTCCTATATATGTAATTAGTCGGTATTGCAAATTTTGTAGAGATTCTGGGAGGCCAAGGTTGACGGAAACAGACTGAGCCTTAAATACATCAGCCCTGACGGTGAGGAGAACTACCCAGGGGAGGTAACTCTGACAGTCATATACGAACTGACTGATGAGAATGAGCTGATCATTGACTACACGGCAACATCGACCAAGGCAACACCTGTCAACTTCACCAACCATGCTTACTTCAACCTGGGAGGCCATGTGAGTTGCCACGTTTCATTAAACTTTCAGGACAAGCCAGATGTCAAAATGATATGTTTGTGAATTGATTGGTACAAACACCGTTGTGTCGAATTTACGGTTATCTCGAGGCAAAGCCTGCGTGGTCACTGCGTATTCCTTCCTTAGTCATCATTTTGCGTTTGTGTCGAACTTCGGATAACTCGAAGTAATTATATATAGGTCTCGACACAACTTCGGCACAACAGTATTTGACTATGTGATGACCATGCACCAATGAATAACTACAAGAACCAATGGGATCAAGGAGTCTTACACCGGTTTTAAGCTTGAAAACGGTGTAAGAATCTACACCGAAACCTCGCTGTATGCAATAATCTCACTTACTTCTAGAATGTCATCAAACATTAGGCTTTAAATCAACTATCACACTAACATGCACTCAAGCTGTTCGTAATACGATTAAATCATGTTGTTTGTTGTCTCTTGCCAGGGATCAGGAAGGTTGATGATCACGTGGTACAACTCAATGCAGAGTCTTTCCTACCAGTGGATGACAGCGCGATTCCCACAGGTAAATCAATAACTACTGGTTAACGACGTGTGGTGAAGATATACAGACAATTCTTTGAAATTCTACCTGTTATTACCTCATCATACTGAAGTGTCTGGACTGTTCCAGGTGAGATCCGGAAAGTGGAGGGAACGAATGGGACCTGAGGTCCCCTGTACGTCTTGGGGACCGGCTTAGGCAGGTGCCCGGTGGTAAGGGATTCGACCACAACTTCAATCTGTCTGTGTCTGGAGAAAGGCGCTTAGCAGCAAGGTGGGGACGTTGGACATGATGCCAATATTTACAATGGATTAATACGGTAACATACGGTTAAAACGAACTTAAAGGTAATCTACCTTTCAAAGAATCGGAGAAACCAGACATCCAAGCAGAGGCTTGTATCTCATGGTTTTGTTAAGAAATATATTCTGATATTTCCGGAGACGAATACTGTGATGTCTTCGTTTAAGACTTAATACCCGCACTCTGTTTGTCTCGAACGAATTGGTTTATTCGAAAAGATTTGTGTTTCGTATGACAGGTCTGCTGTAGTTGTTAAAACGAGACTTGTATTTTGCTACATAAACTGATTGCAGAGTGGAGCACCCGCCGAGTGGGAGGTGGATGGAGTGCCACACCACCGAGCCAGGGGTGCAGTTCTACACCGGGTTCTTCATTAAAGACCTGACAGGGAAAGGTGGTGCCAACTACTCCCAGTTTGGAGGATTCTGTCTGGAGGCTCAGCACTACCCTGACAGCATCAATCAGGTGGGTCAGCACTACCCTGACAGCATCAATCAGGTGAGTCAGCACTACCCTGACAACGTCAATCAGTTGGGTCGACACTACCGTGACACCATCAATCAGGTGGGTCAGCACTACCCTGACAGCATCAATCAGGTGGGTCAGCACTACTCTGACAGCATCAATCAGGTGGGTCAGCACTACCCTGACAGCATCAATCAGGTGAGTCAGCACTACCCTGACAGCGTCAATCAGTTGGATCGACACTACCGTGACAGCATCAATCAGGTGGGTCAGCACTATCCTGACAGCATCAATCAGGTGGGTCAGCACTACCGCCCTGACAGTGTCAATCAGGTCAATGGTCAGCACTACCCCTGACAGCATCAATCAGGTGGGTCAGCACTATCCTGACAGCATCAATCAGGTGGGTCAGCACTACCCTGACAGCGTAGGCAAGCATCATCAGGTGGGTCAGCACTACTCTGACAGCGTCAATCAGGTGGTCAGCACTGAAAATCAAATATTCTGAAAACAAAGACTATAGGAGTAATATTATGGTGGCTGGCCATGGTGAAGCCTTATTAGCTTATTGGAGACAACAGAATCTATTGGAAATCAATATACCGAGATAACTAGAATATGAGGACACTTAACAAGACACGTCACCAAGCTTCAAGTTCTTATTTTTCCTCAGTTTCTACCGTTTCTGAAAACTAAAAATATCAGTCTACAATCTATGACTTCTTTAAGGCAAAAATTAATATAAAGCTTCTATCTTTCTTTGTAATGCGGCAAAATATGCACCAAATCAATTTGTATACAAAAGTAAAACAAAAAATCTTAATAACAAAGATTCCTCTGTCTCCAAACTGTTCTCCGACATCGTTGTCCAACTGATTTCTAATGATTGAAAACAAAAGCAGATTTTAAAATATAGCCTCTGTCTCGACTTTCAGGGCCTACAGAAAAGTTCAATAAAGAAAAACGTAAAATGAAAACACGTTAAGAAAACACGTAATGGTGTTGTGTACAAAACAAACCATTTCCCCAAAAGGATGTTTTTCATCAATACCTTATCTTGGCTCCGCACCATATGTATTCCACAGCTGCCCGCTTTTAAGATTTTACTCTACATGTTTCAGCCAAGTTTCCAACACCGTACTACGTCCCGGGGAGATATACCGGTAAGACGACATCGTATACGTTTGAGTCAGCACCTGAGAAACGTGAACTCTCTGACCTTCCTTGTCGTATTGCGATCAACGATGCTCTACCCACACTGATAACTGAATACCTGGGTCTATGATAATTCAATATTTGGTTGTTATTTGGTCTTCGCCGACCTCTGGAACCTGATTCAACTGTTAGCATGTCCTAATTCAAGCAGCATGAATTCTTTTCTATCGGCTGGGCAATGGACAAAGGTATATTTTTACGAATACTTCACATATATAGACGCACCTCACTCGTCAATATGTCAACTAATCGGCACATCCTTCAAAGAAGTTACACAGTGGAAACCACTTCAGAAAAAAGAAGAACACCTGTTACATTTCACACGCAAATGAATTTCCAAAAATTTTAAAAACATCTTGTATATCTTTAATGACATCGTCAACTGGTTTCTTTATGATAAAGCCAAGACTTCGTAGATCCGACCAAAGCTAATACAATTACAGTTATTTTGGATTGTCTCGGTGCTCTGTTTTCTTGTTTCAATCCAATACGTTACCGCATCGGCATGCTCCATGAAATGTAACAACGTGTGCATGTGTCCGGAAGTGTGTTCTTGTTCTGTTGCTCACCAGGCACCATGCATGAACCAATTTCCGGCGATGATATTGCAGGAACATTGCTTAAAAGGAGTGTAAAAAACTCACTCACTCTTACTTTACCGATGTATGGTGTTGTAATAAGAGAGACTCGATCTTTACTCTTGACAGTGATCATGACCTTGAAACAAGATGTAAACAAACATGAACGTTTCCAGTCCGTCTGCCACGTGGTTCGCAATTTTTATGTTGTCAGATATGTTCAGGAACAGTAAGACTACAGATGGCTTTTTCTCACAGTCTGACAAATGGAAGTTCCCGCATCCCTGCCTGATGTAAACACTGCGGCGATCCTGGCCAAAGACAAACTTCTGTTACACGAGAGCAATTTTCCAGACAGGTTACCCATGACTTCTGAAAAGGTGCTCAATCGTCAAACATGCCTCACAGACATTCTGTGGATGCATTGCGTGTTCACTCACTCAAGGGTCCCAAGCTGTGATTATGCAAGAATGATAATAACAATAAAACAAACATTCACCTGTGGAGACATGATTATACTCGTATCTCTGCACATCGGATATGTTCTTGTTTGTTTAACCCCGCACTCAGCAATATTCCGTGCTACATGGCGTCGGTCTGTAAAAAATCGAACCTAGACCAGACAACCAAGTGATCAACAGCATGAGCATCGATTCACGCAATTGGGATACGACGACATGTGTCAACCAAGTCACCTGACCACCCTGATCCCTGTTAGTCGCCGTTAACGACATGAATGGGTTATTGAAGATCAATTCTAACCCGGCTGTATAACTGTCAACATTTCGAGCAGGAGCATGTTAGTTATTCGGCGGTACTGGATGAGTCTCATCATAAAATATGATAGAAATGATTTTGAGATGAACCTCTACGGTCACAAGGGAAGATTAACCGCTTCCTAACGCCATTCATGACTGATAAGGCGTGTATCAACTGCCCGTCTCCCTCGACACAA